>NW_028317808.1:8665000-8965000 GCF_062004578.1 Staurois parvus
CTAAAATGGAACTGTCACATTTGGTGTATTTACTGTATACTGTTATCATCCCCTGGTGACAGTACTAAAGTAAAAAAAAAAAAAACATGTTGCTGCCCACATAACACATATGGGCTTTAAAAGAGAAGTTGAGGTTTTTTTTTTTTTTAGAAGTCATACCTACCTAGGTGGATGCAGCACCAGTCTGATGCTGCATCTGTCCCCCACTGACTAAAAGTCTGAGAAATGAGCGATCAAAGACCACTGATCAATCACTTCTCAGTGCTCCCATGAGCAGAGAGCTGGTGACTGCCTGGGCTGTGGAGGGGGCAGGAGTGGCTGGCTCAGGCTCTCAGCGGATGAGTCAGATGCTGGTCAAGGGATCTTGGTGGATCCCAACTTTAAAGTTGGGATCTTTCACAATCCTGGACCAGCTGATGATGTCAGCCGACAGCAGACTTGTGCCTGCTGTCAGCTGAAAACGGGTCAAAGGAGTGCAGAATGAACTGAACTCCAGTGATCCACAGGAGAAGTACAGCCAAAAGAACTTTGGCTGTACTTCTCCTTTAACACTCACAAGCTGCACATACAGTATGCGTCACTGGGTGGCTGATGTTTCTATGCTGAAAGCTCACTGTCAGACAGCTCTTGAACCTAACTGCCAGCCAGCAGGACAGGCTCCTGATCATGTAACCACTGTGACAATCACAATTGTC
Source organism: Staurois parvus (assembly GCF_062004578.1). Taxonomy (NCBI): domain Eukaryota; kingdom Metazoa; phylum Chordata; class Amphibia; order Anura; family Ranidae; genus Staurois; species Staurois parvus. Next base: position 8,665,696 of record NW_028317808.1, read on the forward strand.
ACATGATCAATGATCCTTCTCACTCTCCTGGGAGTACAGACTTTATTAAAAGGATGCCAAGGCTAGGCAGGGAAGGACTTAACCTATGGCAGTTAATCTATGGCATTAAAATAATAAACACGCTCCATTCTCCCCCCCCCCCCCATACACACACACACACATACAATTTACACTGACATAATGGTCAGTTTTGTGATTTTCACCACTACCCAAAATTTACAGATAATTTTTATTACCGCAACAAACTTTGATAACTTTTAAGGGGGCAGTTGACTGGTGGCTAGTTGATGATAGGTAGCCTCCTCACCATCCATTTTAGAATGTGGGAGAAAACCCAAGCAAGCACAGGGTGAACATGAAAGCTCCATGCAGGTAGTGTCGTATTTATGGTATTTGACATAGCATTCATTTTGATAAATGCTGATTACATTTATTATATTTTAGGGGTTAATTATACAAGTTTGAGCGCAGTGCAGAAGATTTGTATCTGAGAAAAGTTTGTAGTGTATACGTTTTTGCCATCCTAAACTTCTATTGCAGTATTGTGTTTAACTTAGCACCTAAATGTGCTAAATAACCCATGGGTTATTTAAGGGCTCCACATTTGCCGGCTCCCTGCCTACTGAGGAAGCCCGAATCTGAGGCGTAACGCGTATAGGTGGAAGGAGCTGAGCCCTAGACATTTTCAATTGATGACCATCTGGGAGAACGGGGTGGTGAGCCATGTAACGAAATATACATTATATGCTGGCTTGTTTCTTACATTTTGCAGGTGTTTTTAATCTGGGCGATAATAAATCATTTTATAAATAGAGAGCACTTTGGTTCCACGTTTCTATTTTACATAATACATATTATATGAGAGCATCAGCTGGAGGGGTATATACTGTGGCAGTGCTGGGAGAGGAGCGGGAGGAAGACCACAGAGGGTGTATAAAAGTGTGTCCATATGTTGAGCGCATAATGATTTATTGATGAGGTCATAAAGTAAGGTGAGCAGGTTTTTCAACTAATGGTGGTGGCATGGTTGATACTGAAGAAGAGAGAAAAATTATTTTATACACATTGCACAGTGGTGTTATAAGAGACTTTTTATGGGACTTTAATTATTTATTTTTATTGATTTTTATATGAGATATTAGTCTATTGCGCTACACTTTATTGTTATTCATTTTGGTACAGGTGTTGTGAAGTCACTGACAGTGTCTTAGCAGCAACTATTCAGAGCACTATTGTATTATTTTAGGGTGTGTTGTGCTGATTGAATAGGGTTTTAGATCTAACTTAGCACCTGTTTAGTAAACTTCACATTACAGTCACTCATTTGGCTGATGACCTATTCTAATAAAAAAGTCTCCCATAAAAATGAGGACAAATGTCTTGCGCTATTTATTATGATTACCCACTGAATAAAGTCATAAAGACAACATATGTTAGTACAGTATGTAGTTATTTTTCTGCCCATTTATAAACTAACAGTATGGGGAAGTTAGTAAATATTATTTATTACAATAGAAACAAATATGCTTTAAATTCTATTGTTCTATTGCGCCACCATTTTTTGGTTTCAATCTTCAGAGTCTTCTCCAATGAAAAATAGAAATTCACAGATTACTGTAAACCCATGTTGTAATATGGGATTGCACTTTATTATTGTGGTTGTTGTTTACTTTTCCTGTGACATGAAGAATGTGATTCACCATTTGTATATGTCCTGAGGACCATTGCCACTGAGACAAAAAGTGACAGGGAATCAAAAATTTTAAGCTGTCACCAGGACAGGAGGCGAGAGAAAATCTTCCAATGGGGAGACTTGTTCCTTTGACCCAGGGTCTTGGATAATATTGTTTGGGGGGGGGCAGCTTGGGTATGCAGGGAACAATTAGGTGGTGTGTGCAGAATGCTGTGGCGAATTGCGGATGTGGCACAATTGTGTAACAAATGGAGGGGCTTAAAAACTTGTGCTTACTGGCTGTTAATGTGGTAATACATGCCTTATACCCAAAAAATGTGCTTTAATTATTGTGCAACACCACAAGAGTCTAAAACCCTCAAAATAATTTTTAGACAATGAGACACTTCAATTACATGTGTTTTCTGCACAAAGCCTATCTTTATAGTCAGTGACTACTTAGCAACCAGCAACTGTTGTAAAATGTAAATAGTGCAGTGCTCAGGAGCATACCATATACAATCCAAAGCACAGGGTGCAGTGATCAGAAATACAAAATACACAGTACAGTGTGCAGTGGGGGTTGATAACACACGTAATGCAGAGGTCAGGAAAGCATAATGCACAAGTCAGTAGATATTGTAAAACAAAAAATTACCTCTGTCTCCATGCCAAAATCTCTCTCAAATACGGCTCTCTGTCAAATACAGAATTCCCTCTATTACCCCCAGTACAGATTTTCCCCAGTGCAGATCTCCCCTAGTACATGTCTCCTGCAGTATATATCTCCCCAAGCACAGCTCTCCCCCCAGTACAGATTTCCTGTAATACAGATCTTCCCCTTTACAGCTCTCACCCAGTACAGCTCTCCAACTAGTACAGATCTTTCCAAGCACAACTTTCCCCCCACTATAGATTCCCCAGTATTTCAGATCTACCCTGGTACTTCTCTCCCCAGTAGAGAACCTCCCTCTTGTACAGATCTACCCCAGTACAGCTTCACCACTAGTACAGATCTTTCCAAGTACAGCTCTCCCCCCAGTATAGATTCCCCAGTATTACAGATCTACCCTGGTACATCTCTTCCCAGTACAGAACCTCCCTCTTGTACCGATCCACCCCAGTACAGTTCTACTCCAGTACGGCTCCACCACTAGTGCACAGCTTTCCCCCCAGTATAGACTCCCTGGTATTACAGATCTACCCTGGTACTTCTCTCCCCAGTAGAGAACCTCCCTCTTGTACAGATCTACCCCAGTACAGGTCCACCACTAGTACAGATATTTCCAAGCACAGCTCTCCCCCCAGTATAGATTCCCCAGTATCACAGATCTACCCTGGTACATCTCTTCCCAGTACAGAACCTCCCTCTTGTACAGATCTACCCCAGGACAGCTTTCCCCTCATAACACACTCACCAGACTAGGCAGTTCAGAGTGAGATGAAGTCTTCCCTTGCCTTGGTCTTGGAACTGACAAGGAGCTAAAGAGAGCCTCCCTCATCTGAATTGCCTGTCCCTGAGATCTTACAGGAGGCAGGAGAAGCTCCTGCTTAAGACACTCAGCAGCTGTCAGTTCTGCTGCTGTGCTATGGATGCACTGGGGAGAATTTAAACCCCCATCTCCCTCCTTATCTAAGCCCCTGCATTGACCTCACTTTAACCCTTTCACTGCCTAAATCAATTTTTTTTCCCATTTTGCCCACAATGGAAAAATGCAGTACATGAAAACACACTTTAAACCCCACAAGATATTGTATTTATTTTTAAAGCAGAGACACTGGAAAAACAAATCCTGGCAGCTGCAATTTTTATGCCAATGATATTTGTGCTACTGTTAATCAAATCTATAATTTGGGTAAAAATAGATTTAAACTAATTTAGGGAACACAAACACATAATCCCCAGGTTTTGGTAAAATTTAAAATGAGATTTTATTAAATAGATACCACATATGTTAAGCCTCAAAATTTTGCGCAGCAGCATAGCATTGAAAAACTAAAACTACAGATAAACCCGAGACACATGGCAAGGATCAGTCAGAGGACAGGACTTTCACCACCATGTAGTAGTGATCGGGCAGCTTTACAGCCATCCAGATCACTTTTACAAGAAATCCAGCAGCTGGAACTAAGAAAGTAAACAACTCCTGCAGCTATCGTCTAGTTTGTTTTTATGCCAATGCAGGGGTGTATTTACCATAAGTCAAATAATGCACTTACCTAGGGCAGCATTTCTCAGGGGGGCAGCACCTCCCCTCAGAAGAAGTGATGGAAGAAGGGACGCGTGCCATGGGAACCAGGTGAGATCCAAGAGAGGCTGCGGACTTGTCAGGAATGGACTCAGCACTGGAGGTGGGACTCACCTGCCGTGTGGGCTGCAGTACCAGGGCTGACCAGCGGGTGCTCTCAGCAGCCAGAAGCTCACTCCTGTAGTCAGCCAACACCTGGGCTGATTGCAGGAGATGTATTTAAGGAATGTCCAGGCCTGTGATCAGGGCCTTGGTGTATGTTTCCCATGAGCCCCTGTACCTGGTATCCTGTGTTCCTGCCTCGTTGCTGACCCTGCTTGATCCTGAGCTCTGCTGACCATCTCCTGTTGAACCCCTGGCTTGCCTGACCATCCTTCTGCCTGATCCTCGGTACCACGCTGCCCGCTACCTGCTGAACCTGGCTTGTGACCCCGACCATTCTCTGCTTGCCCCTCCTGTACCACGCTGCCCACACGATACCGACCTGGCCTGTCTGACTACGCTTACTTCACCCGACGATCCATCCCGCACGGATCACCTCTAGTAAGTCTGCCTGCCTCTTCCCATCAGACTCCGTTCCTGCACTCCCCTGCCAGTACTCTCTACCACAGCCGGATGCACTCAGGGGTCGCGACCTGGTTCCGGTCTGCACCAAGTCCATCCCCACCATCAGGGGCCCTGGTGAATAGCAGGCTGGGACTTAGACCCCGCGCCCTGAGGAAATCTGTGCTGTGGGCTCGGCCTGCCTGACCGCTCCACCTCTCCAGCCCTGACTGCACTGGTACCTATTAGTTTAAGGTTTATTGCACCTGGTTGTACATATTTATGTAAGTGTTGAGTTTGATTGTTTGCACTGCGTTTATGTTTGTGTTGTCTTTAATAAATTATATTGTGTTACACGCTATACCTGAAGTCTGTGTTTCCCTGTGTCGGTCCACACACCTCTGGTCATACCTGGAGCCCTGACAGGACTGCTTGATGGTGTGTGTAGAGCATGACCCCCGTTCCCAGGGATGTCCGGAGCTTTGAAGATGAGTGTGGAAGGCTCTCCTGAGTGGGGGGCAGGGGTGTTGTTGGTCAATATCAGGCTCTCTCCGCAGGAGGGGGAAGGGGGGGGGGTGGTCAGTGTCCATGGGGCAGATGATTTTTGTGTTCCCTAGGGCAGCACAAAACCTAAATACACCACTGTGCCAATGGTGCCATAATGATTACATAACTGTTAGGAAATGGCAAAAGGGTTAAAGAGATTTCCTTTCACTTTCTGTTTTTAAAAATGACAGGCTGACATTGGTAAAGAAGCCTCACATTCTCCTGAGAAACTGAACCAGTTTATGCCTGTTTTAATCCACAAAATGATATAATTACTAGGCTCTCTACATGACCAAGGGTTATGCCTCTTAACGTTTCTGCTCAGGACATGTTTTTAGGTCTTTTAAGGGTTAACTAGAGAAAATCTGCAGGACCTGATAGCATTTCAAGAATTGTAAAGAAATGTGCCTTTCACATGTCTATGTGGACATCTTTAATGGCAGGAGGTGGTGCCTTCTTGCTTGAAGTCCTCAAAAATTGTTCCAATCTCAAAGAAGTCTAGTATTTCCTGCCTTATTGATTATCATCCCATGGCTTTGACTTCTGTTGTAATGAAATGCTTTGAGAAATTATTCTTAAATCACACCAAGTGTGCAGTTCCCTGAGGCTGGATAACTACCAGTTTCCTTTTAAAGAAAATAGATCTATGGAGGATGTTGCGCTGGCCTTACATTCTGTATTATCTCAGAAAAATTATTTTAAAAATGATCAATAATGTCTGCAGGCTTTTTATCGGTTTTTAGTTCAGCGTTTAATGCAATTTTGCCAATGAAACTTGTTAGGCTATTTTTTTGTGACTGAGCCCAACCCTTTGTAACTGGGTTCTGGATTTTCTGGCTGAGAGGCAGCAGAGGGTAAAAGTTGATAATTAATGCTCACCAACACTGTCCCTTGTCCAAGAATGGTGAGCTCAGCCCCTTTTTTGTTTTGTATACACTTATGAATGTGTCTCTCGCTTTGAGGTGGACTCTGTAGTAAAATTTGCAGACTACACCATGGTATTGAAGAAAATAAGGGGCTTTGACAAGTCTGCATATTTTCAGGATATTGAAAACCTTGTTAGTTTGTGCATAGAGAACAACTTACAGCTGATTCACACATGTGCAGCGTGGATTGAAGCTCAGGTTTCACAGCTAATTGATACAGTAGTTCACAGGTTCACGTCAGGTTTATATCAGGCTCAGGACAGGATTAGCTCAGGATCTTATCCTGTTCACACATATGCAGTTTAGAAATGTTTTCCATAGAAGTCAATAGCTTGTAATCCGTACCTGAACGGGCCCACAGTGCTCAGAAATCGGACATGACTTTTTTTAAAACCGCACTAAATCTGCATAGTCAGTGTACCATACATATGTGAACAGGTACCATAGGAAGAAATGTTAGTTCACGTCATGCGGATTGGATGCGGTTCAAACCACATATATGTGAACAGGCACTTAAAGTTCAATGTAGCTAAGGAAATTATTGTCAGTGTTAGGAAAGTAAGAGACGTTGGCTATGAACTGGTATTGGATCGATGGGATGGAGGATGAGAGTGTATAGAAGTCCTGCTTTCTGGGAACAATATTCAGGGAGGATCTATTGTGGTGGGCAAGAGTCACCAGAGACTATATTTTTTTTAGGAAGTTATGGAGGGCAGGCTTTTCAGAACAGGTCCTCAATTATAAAGCTGCAATTGAAAGTGTGTTAACGTATCACATTTCTCTGTGGCAAGGATTATGCATGGTCTATGACAGAATATAATATAAACAATACAGAAAATTATTGCAAGGGTAGGTTTACAGATCATTGGGGAATTGTAGGAGAGGAGGTGTCTTTGGAGAGCAATTTCTATTTTAGAAGATATTTCATATCCTGGTAATGTGCTGTGTGCATTGCTACCTTGTGGTAGACAGTATAGAATTTTCTACTCCCGTACTAACAGATTACAGAATAGCTTCTTTCCTCACTCTTTACGGTTTTTGGATGCTAGAGGTGTTTTGGAATAAACTGATTGGAGGGTCATGTATTTATTATGGTATGTGTGTTGATTTCAGTTAAGTGTTTTTATGTAGGGTGTGGAATTCTTTTAAAGTGAGGGAGCCACAACTGTGTTTCCTTTTATGATTGTTATTGTGAAATGATAATACATTTTCTGAGTCTGGTTCTGTTTCTATGTCTATGGGACAGGAAGTGAAAGAAAATCTCCCCAATGGGTGAAAGAAAAGCTTATCAGGGGTTGAACCATCTCTGTTTTCCTAAACTTAAAAAAAAAAAGGTTTTTGCTGTAGATCTACTTTATTGTCATTACCCTCAGTAAAATACATAAGAAATCTTTCTTTATGCACTTGTTATATAAAAATATAGTATGTTTTGCAATATACTAATACCTGTAGTTAGGTTACTAACTAGCAAATAACACTGAGCTGATATTAAATTCAAAGTGTTTAAAGTACAATATCTTTATGGTGTAATTTAATGGCTAATTTGGGCTTTGAGTTTTCTCTCACGTAATATATTTTCAGTGGCAATTTGAAAGACGTACTGTACAATATTTACAGAGAATATTACAGCACAGATGGTGTTGATTGTTTTGTGGCATTTATATACCAGAAATAATGTAGTATTTATGACACTGATGAAATGTGGGAAAAACAGATGGCAGGGTATAAATTGCATAGCTTCATTTAAGACTCTGTGTTAGAGACACCAGCTTGACTTTAAGGCCCAAAAACTTCTACTAATATATCTCTGTCTCGTAAATGCTCTGGTTATAGTAAAAATTACACACTCATTATTTGAAAGAAATACTTCAGCCCAAAACACAACTATTGGGCTCATTATATCCACTGCTGTATGCTACCTAATTGGCAATTGATAATGCTTTATTGCATTGGCAGCCTTTAGAATATGTAGAGTCTACCAGATTCAGTGCAAGTGAAATGTTTGTAGCTAATTTTCTGCACATTGATTGCTCTCTCTTATTTTGGGAAATGCATGCCATTGGTTTGCAGGGGAAAGACAAGTACTGCATACCCTGTTGCGCTGATGATGCTTGTAATAGGGCAATATATAAAGTGATTCTAAAAGCAGAAGGTTTATTTTCTGTGCATTAAGATAACAAACCCCCTTATACTTACCTGAACCACATCTCCCCACATGGAAGAAAAATATATCAAAATATATTTAAATTTAAAAAAAAAAGAAAAAAAAAAAATATATATATATATATTATATATATATATATATATATATATATATATATATATATATTGCATGTTGAAATGCGTTTTTATTACAAAATATATGAAAAATATTTTTAAAAATACATTTCAAATATACTGTATGTCTTAAAAAATACAAATCTACATTTTTGGAATGCATTTACAAATATATGTAAAAATATATGTTAAAATGACTTTTTCATATGTTAAAAAAAATCTGAAGAATATATTTAAAAAATATATTTTGTAATAAAAACACATTTCAACATGCAGTGTATGTGTGTGTATGTGTGTGTATATATATATATATATATATATATATATATATATATATATATATATTGAAATATATTGAATATGGCCAAAATTGTACCATTTCAAATATATATTTGGGAAGAATATTTTTAAAATATATTTCAAATATATTTTTCTTCCATATTGGTCAGTCCAGCGATGTGCATGACAGCCACAGCTCTCCAGGTTCTCTTTCCTCATTGGCTCATACAGCAGTGGGAGCCAATATTGGAGACAATATTGGACAGAGTGCCAAGGGATAGCCATCATCCTTTGAGAAAGGTAAAAGGCAGGCAGTTTCACTATATCTAGCTGTATTTGAGTTAGAACTGTGTCCAGGCTATAGGTAGTACCTGTCCTGATGAAAATGGTTTATCCAGACAGAAAGTAGGGGAAAATCTACTGCAGAGACAGATTAAAAAATATCTGACAGGGGTTTAGGCCTTCCCTTTCTTTACTAAAAAGCATTTTTATTACTATGCTGCTATTGGAAAATTCCTCTCACTTCCTGTGTGGTAAAATGTCATCAGCAGGGGCGGACTGACCATTTGGAAACTCAGGCACTGCCTGAGGGCTCGGGGTTAGTAGGGGGCCCCATGAGATGCCCCTGGTACCTTTTTAATAGGCTTTTTTGAGTTTGGGCAAAGACACAGGGGCCCCATGATCCCCTATTGCCCAGGGGCCCCATGAGTTGTCAGTCCACCCCTGGTCAGCAGGTTAGGAACTGAGTCTCTTTCTCAGTGAGAATTTTTCTAATACAGGATTGCAGTTAAGAGAAGTTCAGGAAATAGAAAAACAAACATTTTTACCCAACAGGTGGATGCAGCATCAGTCCATCAGTGCATTTGTCCCCTGCAGCCTTTACACCAAGAACTGAGCAATCAAGACCAGGGATTGCTCAGCACTCAGTCTTCAGTGAGCAGAGAGCCACTGACTGTCAGTTACCGACTCTGTCCTCTGCCACTCTTACTGGAGCACTGGGCTCAGGCTCTCGGCAGTCGGGAATCTGGTTGGATCCAGAATTTAAAGTCGGGATGTCTCCAAAGCTTGGATGGGCTCAGTGAATACAGGTCATAAGAGTGCCGAACTAAGTGCATTTCTGTGACCAACAGAATAAGTAAGGGCCAAAAGAGCTTCGACCATACTTCTCATTCAAAACACAACAATGTTCTAAAAATTAGTTTTGACTGGACATACAAAGGGGTGTATTTATAAATGTTTTCACACAAGAGTAAGTTTTTTTTTTTTGTTGAATTGAATGAAAAAAATGTTTAAATCCTGGATGAAAGCTGTGTGAACCTTGTGTAAAAATATTTTTTTTACTGACCCTTTTAAGTTATTTGTGAAAAATATCTTTACTTTTGACTGTAAAGTAGGAGGTAATATTTAAACTACTACGGTAACCTCTTTTTATAATTTTTTTTATAAATTATGTATACAATATATTCAATCTTCAGTGAATATAATTAAATGAGGGCTTATATTAACAGATATACACAATACATTAGGAAACATTTTAGCAGCACTTCTTAAGTACTCCTAACTGTGGTATAATAGGTATTCATGAGCACCTATTAACATTTCAGATCTATGCATCTAAGTATAAACACTTGTACAGAAAATGAGATGTTTGGCATTTATGTAACTTTGCTGTGTAGGCTATTGCTCAATATAATATGCCACTGCATTACATTTGGCAGTTTTCCTTGAAAGCATTACCTAACTCAGCTTCATACTGGAAAATCTACCCCACTTGTTTAAAAGAAAATCAGTAACTTATTTACAATTTAAATATATACTGTATATGTGAATACCATCAGCCTATCCAGTGTGTATCAACTTGTATGTTTACATTAGTTACTTACAGTGAAAGAAATAAGTATTTGATCCCCTGCTGATTTTGAATGTTTGCCCACTCACAAAGAAATGATCAGTCTAAAAATCGAATGGTAGGTGTATTGTAACACTGAGAGACAGAATAGCAACACAAAATTCAAAAGAAATGCATGTCTAACAAATTATGCACTGATTTGCATGTTCATGAGGGAAAAAAGAAGTATTTGATCCCCTATCATTCAGCAGGATTAGTGTTTTTCATACAGGTAACAAGCTGAGATTAGAATCAGTCTCTTAAAGGGAGTGCTGCTAATCTCTGTATAACCTGTATAAAAGACACCTGTCCACAGGAGCAAGCAAACAATCACATTCCAAACTCTCCACCATGGCAAAGACCAAAGAGCTGTCCAAGGATGTCAGGGACAAAAATGCAGACCTACACAAGGCTGGACTGGGCTACCAAACTATCGCCAAGCAGCTTGGTGAGAAAGTGACAACAGTTGGTGCAATCATTCGTAAATGGAAGAAACACAACACAACTGTCAGTCTCCCTAGGTCTTAGTGCACCATGCAAGATCTCACCTCGTGGAGTGTCAATGATCATGAGAATAGTGGGGAATCATCCCAGAACTACACGTGAGGATCTTGTCAATGATCTTCAGGCAGCTGGGACCACAGTCAGCAAGAAAACAATTGGTAACACACTACGCCGACAAGGATTGAAATCCTGCAGTGCCCGCAAGTTCCCTCTGCTCAAGAAAGTACATGTCCAGGCCTGTCTGAAAATTGCCACTGAACATCTGAATGATGCAGAGGAGGACTGGTTGAAAGTGTTGTGGTCAGATGAGACCAAAATCGAGCTCTTTGGCATCAACTAAACTCGCTGTGTTTGGAGGAGGAGGAATGCTGCCTATGACCCTAAGAACAACATCTCAACTGTCAAACATGGTGGTGGAAACATTCTGCTTTGGGGGTGTTTTTCTGCTAAGGGGACAGGACAACTACACCGCATCAAAGGGATGATGGACGGGGCAATGAACCATCAAATCTTGAGTGAAACCTTCTTCCCTCAGCCAGGGCATTGAAAATGGGTCGTGGATGGGTGTTCCAGCATGACAATGACCAAAAACACACGGCCAAGGAAACAAAGGAGTGGCTCAAGAAGAAGCACATTAAGGTCCTGGAGTGGCCTAGCCAGTCTCCAGACCTTAATCCTATTGAAAATCTGTGGAGAGAGCTGAAAGTTCGAGTTGCCAAAGTCAACCACCAAACCAAACCACCGAACCAGTGGGCTTCAGCAGTTGATATGTATATTGCTGACAGCGGAGAGTCGCTGTTGTCAGAATTATAATGTCTCAGTGAGGGGATTCTTCTAGCCACCATGACTGTGTACATGGGGGGAATCTGTTTTTAAAAAAAAGAAAAAAAAAACCAACAATTTTTGGATGGCCTTAGGCTTTCCTTGATGATGTCTTTCCGAAAGATGTTCCAGATCCCAAAGCTATTGACAGCAGCAGACAGTAATAAAGGGCCACAATGCAGAGGTGGTCAGTGCCACTAGACTACCACAAAGATGACTTTTGGGAGCCAACCCTTTAATTGTGAGGGGCTGGCTTTGTCTATTCCTTCAGATTATTGGCTCTCAGAGACTCATCTGACCAAGGACAAAAGTTTTGCAATGTATTCAAGGTTTAGGTGCATGTTCTTAACCATAAATTCTGGGTAATGGCAAATCAGAAAACTGGAAGATCCACCTGTAACCGAAGCTGACAGCGAATTTAAACTTCTAACCACAGAGACAAGGAAAAAAACACTTTGCCTACCCACCTTGAGGGTGACATTATACCCATAAAGAGATATTAAAAGTACCCAGATGCACAAATGCATTAATTTGCCTCTATACCCATATGGAAGAAAACTATATTTGAAATATATTTTAAAAATATTCTTCCTACATATACATGTGAAACTCAAAAAATTAGAATATTGTGCAAAAGTTCATTTATTTCAGTAATACTACTTAAAAGGTGAAACTAATATACCCCCCTGGGTAGCTCCAAGAGATTCCCTTAATTTCTGTAGATTTCTTCTCACTTCCTGTTTTGGCTATGGGAAAGGAAGTAAAGGGAAATTGCCCCAATGAGACACAGATGTAAAAAAAAACTGACAGGGGTTATAACCCTCACTTACTCTATCCAAAATAAAAAAAAAATGTTTTCCTATACTTCTAATTTTAAAAAACAGCAGATAAAAGATTTATGAGGCTAGATGTATTCACAATTGGGTAGAGAAGCTGAAGGCAAAATTTAGTTGCCATATATAAATAGTGCTGTGCATTATAATGTGTGTTGAGGATCTGAGTGATTGTACTTGCTAGAAGCACTTCCATCCTCACAGAAAACTGGCTTGCTGTCAGTGTCATAGTAAATTGTCCTTTCATCATGCCAAGGTCAATGGAAATGTAATTAATGGCATGCTCAGTACCTGTACAGTTACAATATGGCTGACATGGAGCCTGAAGCTCCAGTTCTGATAATGCCAAGATGTCATACAATGTGATTGATGGCAGAGCCTGCTCTTATGGTGGTGTGCCTTGAAAATGTATATTTTGAGAGTAGCAAGTATTAAAAGTGGTTTTCATTAGCGATAACCAAATCTGCTTAAGTTCACTTTTCTACCAGTTTAGTGAACTTGAACCTGCCATCTGCTTTCTTTTTTATTATTTATTCATTTTTACCAAACATTTTTTCTCCTTATACAAAAATACATGACACATCACAGACGACAACAACAACAACAACCCCCCCCCCAAAAAAAAAAAAACCCCAAAAGGCTTGCAATGTACAGTATTCAATGAAGAAAAGAGAAAAAAACACCAATCCAAACCTACTGTGGGAGTTGTGCTCCTGTATGTCCGTATGAGCCTTTTATATATAGGTATGGGCATAAATATACCTCACTCAAAAATAACAGAGTAGATATATGAATATATTACCGCAGTAACCTATCTTGGATACCTTCAAGTAGGGTCGTCTGAGGGCATCCTCTTTTTGATGCGCCAATTTTTCCCCAAAGAGTAATTAACCTCCTTAATCCAATCTTCCACTCTTGGAGGGGCAGGTGAAGCCACTAACTTGCTTGCCAAAAACAGATGATTAATAGCCAGCTTTGAAGAGTTATTTAACGCCAAAAAAAGCTCCCCCAAAACACAGCTGAACGAGACAGAGGGGGAAAAACTGATAGATATATCTTATGCCATTGGATTCCCATTTTTCCATGGTACCCAATTTAGCAACTTCCAACAGAGTATAATTTCCCCACAGAGGAGTGTATGTAGAGAATCACTCATAACTAAGCACAGATTTAACCGCTTAAGGACCGCCCTATAGCAGATATAATGCTACAGTGCGGCACCTGTGTGCAGAATCACATGTATATATACGTAATTTTGCATTAATGGGTAGGGGGCATGTGTCCTACCAGTGCTGCCATTCGCGGCTGTGGATGTCAATCACCGGGTCCCAGCTGGTAATTACCCGCCGATACCTGGTGATTACCGGTGATCACCAACGGGGAGGAAGATTGTTTTGTTTTTGTCAGCTCAAGCACACTGCTCGGGATGGCTGTGCACAGTAAAGCCATCCCGATCATTGTGCTTACAGTGAAGAACCCCGCCCCCTAGTAAAACACTCCCAGCACACAGTTAACCCTTTGATCGCCCCTCACATTAACCCCTTCCTACCCAGTGCCATTAGTACAGTGTCAGTGCTTTTTTTAGCACTGATCACTGTATTGGTGGCACTGGGGTGTCAGTGACACTAAGTTAGTTCCCCCCCAGTGTCAGAATGTCCACCGCAGTCCCGCAGAAAGTCGCTGATCGCCGCCATTACTAGTGGAAAAAAAAAAATCCCATTATCTATACTGCCATTTGTAAACGTTATAACTTTTATGTAAACCAATTAATTCACATGTATTGGGATTTATTTTTAGCAAAGACACGTAGCAGAATACATTTTGGCCTACATTTATGATGATATTTGATTTTTAAAAAATTTTTTACTGGACATGTTTAATAGCAAAAGTCCAAAATATTGTTTTTCTTCTCAAAATTGTCAGTATTTTTTTGCTTATAGCGCAAGAAATAAAAAATACACAGACGATCAAATACCACTGAAAGAAACCTCAATTTGTGGGAAAAAAAAAGGACATACATTTCATTTGGGTGCATGACCGTGCAGTCATCAGTTAAATAACGCAGTGCCGTAACACAACAATGGCCTGGCCATGAAGGGGGGTAAATCCTTAGGAGGGCAGGTGGTTAAACTTGTCTCAAATTTTTTTGAATCATTAAAAAGTAGCAAAGGATTTCAAATGCAGTAACTCTCTGGCTTCTAAAAGCAATACCACCCTCATGTCACCCAAAATATCTTGCATATATATATGCCTGGTGTCTCTATTCCCAGCCACAAGGAGACCTGTTAAATGTTGAATCTGACTAGCTATGTAGTATAGTCGTATTTTAGGGAGTGCCAATCCTCCTTGATCTAAGGGTCTTTGTAAAAGTTTTAACTTCACTCTTGGAAATTTAGATGGGATCATTCTGGAACAAATATAGCAACTGGGGGAGCCAGATCATTTTAATTACGTTGGTGTGACCAGCAGCTGAAAGTGAAACTACCAATCACAGGGGTCAGATTCAAGGTTAAATAATCCTTGAGGTGGGAAGAGATAATGCCCAAATGATGGAATTAATTCACAGATTTTCTGTCATGGATCTCCAGCATTAACCACTTGCCCTCCTGAAGATTTATCCCTCTTCCTGACAGGCCATTTTTTGCTATTTGGCTCTGCGCTATATCAGCTGGTAATTGTGTAGTCATGCAATGCTGTACCCAAAAGAAATATATGTCCTTTTTCATTCAAATAGAGCTCTGTTTTGGCGATATTTTGCACCTCTAGGTTTTCTAATTTTGGCGCTATAAAAAAAAAAGACAAAATTTTGAAAAAAAAACCTAATATTTTCTCATTTCTGTTATAAAAAATATCCAATAAACTCAAATTTCGTCATGATTTTAGGCCAAAATGTATTTTGCTATATTTCTTTGGTAAAAAAAATCCCAATGGGTGTATATTAATTGGATTATGTAAAAGTTATAGCATCTACAAACTATGGTATAGAAAGTTATAGCATATATCCTAGATTGTAAGCTCGAAAGAGCAGGGCCCTCGAACCCCTCGTGTATTGTTTTGTTTCTGTCTTGTCTCATGTTCTGTCCCCTTTGCTATTGTACAGCGCTGAGCAAAGCCTTTGGTGCTATACAAATGCTGTATAATAATAATAATAATATACAATTGCACGGTCATGCAGTGTTGTACATAAATGAAATTTCTGTAATTTTTTTCCCCCACAAATAGAGCTTTCTTCTGGTGGTATTTCTTTTGCACGATAAAGAAAAAAAGACCGACAATTTTGAAAAAAAACCCCAATATTTTCTAAGTTCTGTTTTAAAATATACCTAATAAACTTTAAATGTCATCATAAATTTAGGCCAAAATCTATTTTACTACATGTCTTTGGTAAATAAAAAAATCCCAATAAGTGTATATTAATTGGTTTATGTGAAAGTTATAGCATCCGCAACTATGATATACAGGTGAAACTCAAAAAATTAGAATATTGTTCAAAAGTTCATTTATTTCAGTAATGCAACTTAAAAGGTGAAACTAATATACGAGATAGACTCATTACATGCAAAGCAAGATAGTTCAAGCCGTGATTTGTCATAATTGTGATGATTATGGCTTACAGCTCATGAAAACCCCAAATCCACAATCTCAGAAAATTAGAATATTGTGAAAAGGTGCAATATTCTAGGCTCAACGTCTGACACTCGAATCAGCTAATTAAGCCATAACACCTGCAAAGGGTTCCGGAGCCTTTAAATGGTCTCTCAGTCTGGTTCAGTAGGAATCACAATCATGAGAAAGACTGCTGACCTGATAGTTGTGCAGAAAACCATCATTGACACCCTCCATAAGGAGGGAAAGCCTCAAAAGGTAATTGCAAAAGAAGTTGGATATTCCCAAAGTGCTGTATCAAAGCACATTAATAGAAAGTTATGTGGAAGGGAAAAGTGTGGAAGAAAAAGGTGCACAAGCAGCAGGGATGACCGCAGCCTGGAGAGGATTGTCAGGAAATTGCCATTCAAAAGTGTTGGGGACTTTCACAAGGAGTAGACTGAGGCTGGAGTCAGTGCATCAAGAGCCACCACACACAGACGGATCCTGGACATGGGCTTCAAATGTCGTATTCCTCTTCTCAAGCCGCTCCTGAACAACAAACAACATCAGAAGCGTCTTACCTGGGCTAAATTAAAACAGACCTGGTCTGTTGCTCAGTGGTCAAAAGTCCTCTTTTCTTATGAGAGCAACCTTTGCATCTCGTTTGGAAACCAAGGACCCAGAGTATGGAGGAAGAATGGAGAGGCACACATTGTAAGATGCTTGAAGTCCAGTGTGAAGTTTCCACAGTCTGTATTGATTCAGGGAGCCATGTCATCTGCTGCTGTTGGTCAATTGTGCTTCATTAAGTCCAGGGTTAACGCAGCCGTCTACCAGAAGATTTTGGAGCACATCATACTTCCATCGGCAGACAAGCTTTATGGGGATGCTGACTTCATTTTCCAGCAGGACTTGGCACCTGCCCACACTGCCAAAAGCACCAAAACCTGGTTCAATGACCGTGGGATTACTGTGCTTGATTGGCCAGCAAACTCGCCTGACCTGAACCCCATAGAGAATCTATGGAGCATTGCCAAGAGAAAGATGAGAGACATGAGACCGAACAATGCAGAAGAGCTGAAGGCCGCTATTGAAGCATCCTGGTCTTCCATAACACCTCAGCAGTGCCACAGGCTGATAGCTTCCATGCCACGCCGCATTGAGGCAGTAATTGCTGCAAAAGGGGCCCAAACCAAGTACTGAGTACATATGCATGCTTCTACTTTTCAGAGGTCCGATATTGTTCTATGTACAATCCTTGTTTTATTGACTGAATGTAATATTCTAATTTTCTGAGATTGTGGATTTGAGGTTTTCATGAGTTTCACCTGTAGAAACTGGAATTTACGCCATTTTTTGCTATACGGCGCTGCGCTAGTTGCAATTTGCAACTGACAACTGCAATGCTGTACATAAAAAAATGTATGTTATACTATTTTCCCACAAATAGAGGTTTCTTTTGGTGGTATTTGCCTCTGGGTTTTTTTATTTTTTGCGCTATAAACAAAAAAAATCGACAATTTTAAAGAAAAAAAATGTTCTACTTTGTGTTATAAAAAATATCCAATAAAATCAAATTTCATCATAAATTTAGGCCAAGATGTATTCTGCTACATGTCTTTGGTAAACAAAATCCCAATAAGCGTATATTAATTGGTTTGTGTGAACGTTATAGCGTCTACAAACAATGGTATAGATATTGGAATTTACACAGCTTTTACTTTCTGACTGCCCATCACATTTCTTGAACTGCTAAAATGCCAGGGCAGTACAAACACCCCCAAATGACCCCTTTTTGGGGGGTATAACATTTTTTACACAAAGTTGTCATTTAACCACTTCCAGACCGGACACTTTTACCCCCTTCCTGACCAGGGCAATTTTCAGCTTTTAACGCTATCTTACTTTGAATGACAATTGCACGGTCATGCAACACTGTACCCAAATGAATTTTTTACCATTTTTTTGAGATAGATAAAGCTTTATTTTGGTGGTATTTATTCACCACTGGGATTTGTATTTTTTTTGCTATGTAAATGAAATGTCCAAAAAATTTGAAAAAAAGTGTTTTTTTTAATAAAATTTTGCAAATAAATAATATTTCATCATAAATCTTAGCCAAGGAACTGATCTCAGTGGCAAAAGATCACCCCGAGCGATTCAGGAAGACTTGGGCTTGTTGGACCCATTTCCAATCTACTGATACTTACCTTGGCTTGCTGAAGGATTGAACGAGAAAGACTTGGAGACACAGAAGGCCTCTAGAACTTTCACCTCGGCAATAACTCCATTAACGGTCATTCACTGAATTATATCGCTAATTAAAAAGATGGAATTAGATACAGCCAGGCTGTTACTAATAGATGTAACTGGTTTGGTTATGCTTATTTAAATATGAACCTCATCATCCAACCACTTCCCCCCCCCCCCCCCCCCCTGTTTTTTTTTTTTTTTTTTTCTTTTCTCCCTCTTCTCTCCCTCTCTCTCTCCCCATTCCCCCCTTCTATTTGTCATGTGGGTCTCCTCCCACCTCATTTTGATATCTCATCTCATATTCTTCCTCCATCCCCACGCTCCTCTCTTTCTTTTCTTTTCCTTCTCACATTTACACCCGCTTTTCTCATAATCTAATTAGCTATTATTCTCATTCGGTACGGAACACTCATAGCTATACAGATGTAACAATATTCTACAACAGTAGCCCACATTTTTTAGAGATGGAAATATATGTCATAGATGCCTTGAGAGGATACTTTTGTCGATCACTTCAGAATCCGCTTATGTGTACTCTCCTTACATAGAGCCTAGTGTATAACATAATTATCTAAAGTACTTGCTGCTGTCAGTATTACTATGGTTACGTCTATCACTTTTGCCTTACTGTGGAACTCCGTCCTCTGATGTTCTACAAATTAATATATTGTCTTGATCCCGTCTGCGTTACGGGAGAACGTACAAGCAATTTTGCACGGACTGCGATCCGTATCTGTCTATCATTTGTTTACCTTTCATACTTCAATAAAACGTTTTTTTGGAAAAAAAAAAAAAAAAAAAAAAATAATAAATCTTAGCCAAAATTTATTCCGTTATCTTTTTAGTAAAAAAAAAAATCCAAATTAGTTTATAAGCAAAAATTATAATTTTTAAACATTTTTTTTTACATTTTTATTTTATTTTTTTATATTATTATTATTTTTTTTTTTTTACATACAGTACAGCAGTACAGTGTCACCATGGTGACACTGTACTACTTGTGAGGGGTGATGAAGATTTTTTTTTTTTTTTTACACTGATTGCTTTTACACCCATATAGGATGTAAAAGCAATCATTTCTCTTTCTCTCTGTGTGCATTCTTGCACTCATTGAGAAGAACTGAGTGAGCTGTGATTGGTCACAGCTTGTCACATGGTACAAGGCTTTTGTGAATAGCCTTGTACCATGTGACCTCTGTGATCAGTCACAGATTTCACACATAGTAAGCAATGATGTCAGAAGTGACATCTTGCTTACTACTTTGCATGTGATCACTGATTGGCCAATCAGTGATCACATGATCGGGACCTCGCACAGAGGTCCCGTCTGACGATCGGTGTTTCACTGTGTCCGGAGGACACAGCGGGCACCGGATCGCGGTGCTGCGCGCTCCCAGGGAGCGCGCACAAGCAGGGTGCGGGGAGGCCGTTTATAGACGGCCACCCGACCCTGCAGTGCCACCGTCTGGCCGTTTATATACAACGGCCGGTCGGGAAGTGGTTAAATGGTATATTGCTCACACATGCCATGGGTATATTTCGAATTACACCCCAAAATTTATTCTGCTATGTCTCCTGAGTATGGGGACACCACATGTGTGAGACTTTTTAAGAGCCTAGCCACATAGGGAAGCCTGAAATCCAATGACCCCTTTGAAAGCCTGA
Source organism: Staurois parvus (assembly GCF_062004578.1). Classification (NCBI taxonomy): domain Eukaryota; kingdom Metazoa; phylum Chordata; class Amphibia; order Anura; family Ranidae; genus Staurois; species Staurois parvus. The sequence goes on from NW_028317808.1 coordinate 8,685,741, forward strand.
AGGTGCGTAACTTCCTCATTTCACTTCCTCACCACCTATCAGTTTCAGTGGCTTTGAAAATGCAGGATAGCACAATACCCCCCCCCAAATGACCCCTTTTTGGAAAGTAGACACGCCAGACTATTTGCTGAGTGGCATGTTAAGTAAATGGAATACTTTATTTTTTTACCACAAACTTTTGGAAAATGACACCCAAAGGAACTTAACCACTTCAAGTCCAGACACTTTCACCCCCTTCCTGTCCAGGCTAAATTTCAGCTTTCAGTGCTATCACACTTTAAATGACAATTGCGTTGTCATGCAACACTGTACCCTTATGAAGTTTTTAGCATTTTTGTGAGACATATAAAGCTTTATTTTGGTGGTATTTATTCACCACTGGGATTTTTATTTTTTTGCTATATAAATTAAAAACTCCAAACATTTTGAAAAAAAAGTTTTTTTTATAAAAGTTTGCAAATAAATAATCTTTCTTCATAAATCTTGGCCAAAATGTATTAATCTATCTTTTTAGTAAAAAAAAAAATAACCCAAATTAATTTATAACTAAAAATTATAATTTTTCAAAAAATTTGTTTACATTTTAATTTAATTTTTTTTTATTATTATAGTTTTTTTTTAACATACTGTCACCCTAGCAGTACAGTGGCACCATAGTGACACTGTACTACTTGTGGGGGGGGGATGAAGATTTTTTTTTTTTTCTTTTACACTGATTGCTTTTACACCCATAAAGGCTGTAAAAGCAATAATTTCTCCTTCTCTCTGGCTGCATTCGTGCAGCCATTGAGAAATACTGTGTGAGCTGTGATTGGTCACAGCTTGTCACATGGTACAAGGCTGTTGTGAATAACCTTGTACCATGTGACCTCTGTGATCATTCACAGATTTCACAAGTAGTAAGCAATGAAGTCAGAAGTAACATCTTGCTTGCTACTATTCATGTGATCACATGATCGGGACCTCACACAGAGGTCCCGTGCAACGATCGGTGTTCCACTGTGTCTTCCGGATGCAGCAGGCACAGGATCACGGTGCCGCGCATTTCTAGGCAGCGCGAACAGGCAGGGGAGAGAGGAGGACGTTAATAAACGGCCACCCACTCCTGCAATGCTCTCGTCCGGCCGTTTATATACATGGGCCAGACGGGAATTGGTTAATAAAACACATGGTGAGTATTTTGCAGATCTAATTTTTTTTTCTCATAAGGTTTTGAAAACTAAAAAAAGAAAAAATAAATTTTCGTTTTCTTTCTTCATTTTCCAAAAACGTGTGGCAACAAACGAGATCTGCAAATACTTAGCATGCCTCTTATCAAATTCCTTGGGGTGTTTACTTTCCAAAAAGGGGTCATTTAGGGGGGATTTATACTGATCTGGCATTTCAGGGCCTCTGAAACTGTGATAGGTAGTCAGGAAGTGTAATAAGGAAATAAACCCCTTTAAAAAGGTATCTTGTATGCGGCTAGACCACCAAAAAGTCTCTCACATGTGGTATCCCCATAGTTAGGAGAAGTAGCAGAATGTATTTTGGGGAGTAAGAAGACACCCTAGAGAATAAATTGGCGGGTGTTGCAATTTTTTAGGTCACACAGTACTTGTGCAGCGATTTTTCAAAAACAAATTTTTTGAAAAAAATAAAAAATTTTGAATTTTAATGCATAAAAACACAATATATTGGCCAATTGTTTGGCAATATATAAAAGATGATTTTATTCTGAGTAAATAGATGCCAAACAGGACATGCTTTAAAACTATGCACGCCCCGTGCAATGGCGTCAAACTACATACATTTTTAATATCCATAGGTGATGCTTTAAAAGCCTTTACAGGCTACCACTTCAGATTTACTCAGAAGGTCTAGTGCAAGAATCAATGCCCTCAACCTGGCATTTGCTGCGATACCTCACATGAAGGTGCAACTGCTGTTTACATACCAACACGGGGCCAACGTTTGCATGTGCCACTGCGTGCAAGCATTTTTTAAAAATGATTTATTTATATATATTTTTTATTTTTACATTGTCCCTTTTCATTTTCATTTACTTTTTAATCAGAGTATAGCATTAGCATCAAGTCAAATAAACTCCTGGGATATTGATCTGGTCAGTAAGTAGCAGAGGGGTTGTTAATCAATTTCAGCTGCTGTGGTGTTCATGAAATTAACAACAGGTGCACTAGCTGGGCAAAAATCAGACAACCCCCAAAACAGGAATGGTTTTACAGGTGGAGGCCACTGATATTTTTTTCCCTACTCATCTTTTCTGACTGTTTTTCACTATTTTTGCATGTGGCTAAGCTCAGTGTCACTACTGGTAGCATGAGGTGATACCTGGACCCTACAGAGGTTGCACATGCAGTCTACCTCTTCTAGGATGGCACATCAATACGTGCCATTACCAGAAGGTCGCAAGAGCATGGAGGAGATTCCGAGAGACAGGCAGTTATTCTAGGAGAGCTGGACAGGGCCATAGAAGGTCCTTAATACATCAGCAGGACTGGTATCTGATCCTTTGTGCAAGGAGGAACAGGATGAGAACTGCCAGAGCCCTACAAAATTACTTCCCGCAGGCCACTGGTGTGAATGTCTCTGACCAAACAATCAGAAACAGACTTCATGAGGGTGGCCTGAGGGCCCGACATCCTCTAGTAGGCCCTGTGCTCACTTTCCGGCACCATAGAGCTCGAATGGCATTTAAGATTGAACACAAGAATTGGCAGGTCCGCCACTGGCTTCCTGTGCTTTTCACAGATGAGAGCAGGTTCACCCTGAGCACATGTGACAAATGTGAAAGGGTCTGAAGAAGCCGTGGAAAACATTATGCTGTCTGTAACATCGTTCAGTATGACCATTTTGGTGTGTCAGTGATGGTCTGGGCAGGCATATCCATGGAAGGACGGGCACATGTCTACAGGCTAGACAATGGCCCCCCTGACTGTCATTAGGTATTGGGATGAAATCCTTGGACTCCTTGTCAGACCCTACACTGGTGCAGTGGGTCCTGGGTTCCTCCTGGTGCATGACAATGCCTGGCCTCATGTGACGAGAGTATGCAGGCAGCTCCTGGAGGATGAAGGAATTGATATCATTGAATGGCCCTCACGCTCGCCTAACCTAAATCCAATAGAACACCTCTGGGATATCATGTTTTGGTCCATCCAACGTCGCCAGGTTGTACATCAGACTGTCCAGAAGCTCAGTAATGCCCTGCTCCAGATCTGGAAGGAAATACCCCAAGATACTATCCGTCGTCTCATTAGGAGCATGCCCTGATGTTGTGAGGCATGCATACAAGCACATGGGGGCCATATAAACTAAGGAGCACCATTTTGAGTTGCTGCAATGAAATTTCAGCATAATGAACAAGCATGCTGAATCATTTTTTTACTTTGATTTTCGGGGTGTCTTTGAATTCAATCCTCTGTAGGTTGATCATTTTCATCAAACTAAGGGGCATCCTTACGTTTCTAACACATTACTCAATCCATATCAGTAAAGATATCCAATATAATATTTTTCCCTATTGAGATCTGATGTGTTTTTCAAAGTGTTTCTTTAATTTTTTTGAGCAGTGTATATATCACCTGTGATGGCAATAGGCAGTGACAGGTATTCTTTTCTGAGAAATCTGGGGTCTATTAGACTCTAGATATCTCCTCTGCCCTTAAATCATCTGCTCTCACTAAGATCTGTGTGATCATCTTTATATCTGGCAAAATCAAAGTGATGAAATGCTTGTAGCTTCTGGTTTCTTAGACTATAGAGATGATTGGATCCATTCCAGTCTCCAATCAGCTCTATGGTCATGCCGGTGGAAACGCCGGCTGCATCCTCAGGTTCCCCGATGGCACGGGAAGCCATGGAAGGCAGTGGGGGGTGCGCATCTAATTAGCTTGTAGGACTGCTTTTACCTGAAATTCGATCGCCGGATGAAAATAATGATACTGGTTTACCACTTAAAGTCCAGTGATATACCAGTACATTGCTGGTCCTTGTTGGGAATATATGGTATGTTATTTTTAATTTATGTAGCCTGTGGGCTGAATGAAAAAAGAGAAGAAATCTCTGCCAGAAAAAGTGTGTAGTATGCCCACCATTGGAATATACTGCCCTGTATCCACCCACTTCTAATGTTGGGCATACATGAAATTTTCTTTTTTTTTTTCTTCATCCACATCGATCAATGTGGATGAAGAAATCTCTGCCAAATTTTTTTTTTTAAATATATGCCGAAACATATGAATGATCCACCCACTGACCACCCCAGGCCCCCATGCTTGAGCATATATGTTTTGTTTAGCTGCACGCACTGATGTATATCCTGAGAGCACTGTCTGTTGCTGTCAAAATAATCAGATCAGTGCTGCAGCTGAATGGTGTTCCTGCAAAGAAAACAACGGTTAACAATAAAACTGTTTCAATAGAACAGTAACTCAATAAAACAACAACTTTTAATTGAAATCTGTGCCAAAAAATATGAAAAAATAAATGTATGCCGAAGCTTGGGCATATATGGGGTTTTTTAACTGAGGATGAAAATCTCATCCAGCAGAACTGCACACACTGGCATAACTCCTGAGAGCACACCTTGTTGCTGTCAGAATAAACAGATTGGTGCTGCAGCTAATTGGTGTTCCTGCAAAGAAAACAACAACGGTTAGCAATAAAACGGTAGCGATAGTACAGTAACTCAATAAAACAACCTTTTTATTCAAATCTGTGCCAAAAAATATTATTTAATACATATGCCGACGATTAGGAGTGATCCACCCATTGGCCACCCCAGGCCCCCATACTTGGGCATAAACGTTCTTTTTATAACAAAATGAACAATCTCATCCAGCAGTGCTGCACACACTGACGGATATTCTGAAAGCACACCATGTTGCTGTCAGAATAAACAGATCAGTGCTGAATGGCATTCTTGCAAAGAAAACAACAATGGTTAACAATAAAACAGTAATTCAATAAAACAACTATCTTTTTTTATGTTTTTTTTTAACTTTTTAAAAAGATTAAAAAAAAACTAAAATCCAGATGTTAGGGTCTCCTAAAATGCGATAGCCAGTTTCCTGACTATCTAACATCTTTTGGGACCCTGTGTATATATGTGCCCTAGAATGTGCTGTACCCTATACTAATACTCAACTAGTGTGTGGTAACGATGGAAGCAGTTCTTGAGGCAGAGACCAGGTTGGCCAGGACAGGAGGGACAGAAAAAGCAGGTGTCACCCCTAATTCCATGTCTGCTACAGATACAACATCTTTTTTGGGGTGACTTTTGGGTTGGGGTGCCAGGAATGGCATCAGGAAAATGCCTCACATGCAGTCGGCTTACTGTATCTGGGTTGGGGGTTTGGGCCACAGCACCTTCTGAATACAAAAGGGCCGTGATGATCTCGTCCTGGAATTTTAGGAAAGATCCACTTCGTCTAGATGCTTTGTAAAGCACAAAAGCATTGTACAGAGCCAATTGCAATGAATATACAAACGCTTTATGTACCAGTGTCTGACTTTATGGGAAACTAAGTACGGCTTCATCATCTGGTTGTTGAAGACCACCCCTCCCATGTTAAGATTATAGTTGTGGGGCTTCTCAACACCGGCTGCTGTGGAAATTTAGATGGTTGTGTCTGCGTGAATGTAAAGGCAGGACGAAAGCATCCTGTTTTGTGCTTCCACTTCCACTTCCCTTCACTGGGAAGGGGTTTTCTTTAAGTAACACCCTTTCAAAATCAACTGCCTGCTGAACACCTGTTTAATGAATAATTAGAATCACCTGTAGATGAATTCTTGTTAAGTAGGATTTTGTTGTCTAAAATTTAGCTTTGCTCCTAAGACTTTCATTAGGGTGTATGCATTTTTGCAACATGGTCTTGAATGAATTTGTTAGGAAAAATACTTTTTTGTGTGTGCAAATTAACAAATCTTGTTTGCAATCAATGACCCACATTTGTGGGAGTATTTTGTAGTATAGTGTCTCATAGAAAATTCTGATTCTCAAAGGAAAGTAAAGGTTTTCTAACATCTGTTGGAGTGTACTCATTTATGCTGAGCATTGTAAGTGGTACCCCATACGGAAAAAAGATGATACCAAGTACAAAACTATCTTGCCACTGATCCCCATGTAGTCTGGGCATTCAGGGGGTTCCCCATGACTATGTTTTCCCTCGTAAATCTGAAAATGACATGTATAGCCTGTTGCCCTCTCACAGGTCTTATACATTTTGACCCCATGTCTGGCACGCTTGCTGGGGAGAAATTGTTTGAATGCAAGGCAGCCAGAAAAATTAATGAGGGAATCATCAACACAGATGTTTTACTGGGGAGTATATATATTTACAAGTTTCTGGATAAGGTGATTTTAGGAGGGGCCAAATTTTGTGGAGCCTTTCATATTCTGGGTCACCACAAGGATGACAGAGTGTATCGTCATTGAAATGTATAAATTGCATTATATTCTCATATCTATGCCTTGCCATGGCAGCAGAGAACAAGGGCATATGATGAATCAGGGCTGTGAACCAATACCACCGCAATTCATTCTTTTTATTAATTCCCAAGTTGAGTTAGGTAAAAAAAAAACTTTAAATTCAGAAATTCAACCCCCCCCCCCCCATGTGCGGCCATGCTGTTTTAAAAAGTGACAGCTAGTAGGGGGAGAAGATGAGTGCTCTGACTCAGTTGCCTACACGCTAGTTCTAAAAGTCAAAAGTCAAAAGCTCACCTGGCTGCAGATCGCTTGCCCAACAGCCTCTTACTCATCAGGTGTGGCCCTTTGGCCCTTTGAGTTGCTGAGGCAAGGAAGCAGAGGGGCTCTTCTTTCCTGGACATGTCCAGGAACCCAGGGAGTTGTGGGAAGTAGAGTTAAAGGGGTCTGCACCTGCTTCTTGCTACTTTCTTTTTGAACCAATAAAAAAGGCAATTGGAGCTTGATTTAGCTAGTGGCCACAGCAAATAGCCCCTGACCTTTACAGTATAGTTATAGTAAAGCTACTAGATATTTAATTGGATATATGTTTTAAAAGTCTGACCATCACATTAGTTTTAATAATAATTCTATAAATTTAATTTTTTACACTCTAAAACAAATTACTTATATGCTGAATAATGCATTTCAGCTGGCGTTTTCTCATCAGAAGCTTACCTGGGCCGAAGTCTTTCTTTTAATGCACTTTATATCTGCAATCTATCTTAGTGTGCAGTTTTTAGATATGTCTAATTTGCTTCCTCAGTTTGTGTTATGTTGCTTAGTTCAAGGTGTACAATGATCGATAGTCAGGTTCTGGACCTCTGTTTACTGGAACTGCTTAAATAAGCTTTATGTTTCCATTTCAAATGCTAAGTGCCATAATCTGATATTGCTTTCTTGCCACTATAATGAACATGATATTATGCACATATAAATAAGTCTACATTTAAAGGGCTTTCTAATGTAATGTGGATTTCTAATGTCAGTGTATAGGCAATCCTCTTCAGGAAGTTTTATTTAAAAACTGGGCAGCTTTAAATCATAACTTGAACCAAACAACTAAACTATGTAGCAGGAATAAATATATGTGAACTGTTTTACCATTGAAAAAAACATGAGTTATTCTGCTTGGACAGTATTGTGATTCACACATTTCTACCATACTATATTGCTGAAAACTTATTCAGCTAACGCTAACACATAATTAATCATTTACATTTCTTTTTACGTATAGATGGAAAAATATAGTAAACATCTGGAACTGTTAGTTGCTGAACGTACCCAAGATCTAATGCATGAAAAGCAAAAAACAGACAGATTACTGTACAGTAAGTTAATGTATTTCTTCTCTTCTTACCCAGTTGTAGTTTTTGTGGCTTCACTGGTGATTAATAACATTCATCTGCTGTTTTTGTAAGACTTTATTTGTAAACCAAAAAAGAAAATGCAGAGGTAAAAAAAATATACATTTTCTCAGAGCTGGTAAGACAAAGAAAATGCAAAGAAATTATAGATATTAATGTAAAGTATCATAGTTTATTCATCATAAAAGTATATATTACATTATCTGTAATGGAACATGACAACATATGTAATAACAAGGTGTATTTTTGTTTTTTTTTAGCTTTGGAAAAAGTAGGGGGAGTTTATAAATTTGGTCAGTTTTTTATCTGTTTTTTTATCTGTTATCAAGTGCTCCATTGGGCTCTGGCTAACATTGGTTTGGCAGACAGAGAGTGAGGGTAACTCTTCAATAGTGATGAGTAGAGATGAGCGAATCGAAGTAGGCGAAGTGGAATTCGAGTCGAATATTGGAATCCGAAAAATAGCCTACTTCGGACGCGCGAATCGAAATTTTTCCTAAAATGGCGGCGGACATGTGCGGCGACGGAGCGGGGATGTCTGGGAAGGCGCGCAGACAAGGCGCGCTGACCCATAATGCATTCCTTAATGACATGTGATCGCATTAGCCAATCAGCAGCCAGGCAGCCAGCACTGTGTAATGGTCGAGCTATAAATAGCGGCCATTTTAGAATTCTTCATTTGCCTCCAGTCATTCAAGAGAGGTAGACCGCTCTGTATTAGGGACAGAGTTAGGGCCACAGAAACGTTACTTGGGGACAGAGAAACGTTACTTAGGGACAGAGAAGCATTACTCAGGGACACAGAATTGTTAATGAGGGCCACAGAATCGTTACTTAGGGCCAAAGAAACGCTAGTTAGGGCCACAGAATTGTTACTCAGGGACAGACAGAATTGTTACTGAGTGCCAGAGAATTGTTACTTAGGGCCACAGAAACGTTAGTTAGGGCCACAGAATTGTTACTCAGGGACAGACACAGAATTGTTACTGAGGGCCACAGAACTGTTACTTAGGGCCACAGAAACGTTATTAGGGCCACAGAATTGTTACTCAGGGACAGACAGAATTGTTACTGAGTGCCAGAGAATTGTTACTTAGGGCCACAGAAACGTTAGTTAGGGCCACAGAATTGTTACTCAGGGACAGACACAGAATTGTTACTGAGGGCCACAGAACTGTTACTGAGGGCCACAGAAACGTTAGTTAGGGCCACAGAATTGTTACTCAGGGACAGACACAGAATTGTTACTGAGGGACACAGAATTGTTACTGAGGGCCACAGAACCGTTACTTAGGGCCACAGAATTGTTACTTAGGGACACAGAATTGTTACTGAGGGCCACAGAACCGTTACTTAGGGCCACAGAATTGTTACTTAGGGACACAGAATTGTTACTGAGGGCCACAGATTTGTTACTTAGGGCCACAGATTTGTTACTTAGGGACACAGAATTGTTACTGAGGGCCACAGAACTGTTACTTAGGGCCACAGAATTGTTACTCGGACAGACACAGAATTGTTACTCAGGGATACAGAATTGTTACTGAGGGCCACAGAACCGTTACTTAGGGCCACAGAATTGTTACTCAGGGACACAGAATTGTTACTGAGGGCCACAGAACTGTTACTTAGGGCCACAGAATTGTTACTCAGGGACACAGAATTGTTACTGAGGGCCACAGAACTGTTACTTAGGGCCACAGAAAGGTTACTCAGGGACACAGAATTGTTACTGAGGGCCACAGAACTGTTACTTAGGGCCACATAATTGTTACTCGGACAGACACAGAATTGTTACTCAGGGACACAGAATTGTTACTGAGGGCCACAGAACCGTTACTTAGGGCCACATAAACGTTAATCAGGGACACAGAATTGTTACTGAGGGCCACAGAACCGTTACTTAGGGCCACATAATTGTTACTCAGGGACAGACACAGAATTGTTACTGAGGGACACAGAATTGTTACTGAGGGCCACAGAACCATTACTTAGGGCCACAGAATTGTTACTCAGGGACAGACACAGAATTGTTACTCAGGGACACAGAATTGTTACTCAGGGACACAGAATCGTTGAATTAAAGAGTATGTCAGACAACATGCAGAGGAGTGGCAGAGGAGGCAATGTTTTAGGAGCGAGCAGACGTGGCAGCAGAGGAAGGGGTCGAGGCAGCACTATTCGCAGCCAGAGGCCAGTGCTCCCGGTGTCATCCAGCGGTCGTGTCTCCACCGACAACCCTGCCGTCATCGATTGGTTGGCTCGGTCGTCTTCCTCTTCCCAGGTCACCTCTGACACCTACAGCCAACGGTCGGTGGGTACGTCAGACACAACCGTTAGTTGGCATGGCCCGGGACCAAGCCCACTGAAATCACGTGTCCTCTACCTGCCCCTGTCCTTTGGTGTTCCCTCACCAAGCGAAGTATTGCATGCTGTGGGCTCAGCCCCACTGTACAGTGAGGAAGAGCTAACAGAGGGCGGTCAGGAACGGGGGGAGACATCCGCCTTTTCAGCAGCCAGGCGAAGAAGTAGTGGCGAGGAGAGTGGCTCGGTAGCCGGTCTAGAGACAGGTCTGTCTCCTGACCCAGACGCAGCCGAGGGGGCTAGTAGTGAGGCGGAGACCCTACTTGATGATGAGGAGGTTGATCGCACTTGGCAGCCTCGTCGTCATCAGGCAATTTCTTCCGCATCATCAGGAGAAGAGGGTGGCAGCTTGGCAGCGAGCAAAACAGTCGGTGGGTTGCCCAGGAGACAGCAGCAGGGTCGCAGCAGTGTCAGTGGAGCCAAACGGCCACGGAGTAGAGCACCAGCTCCACTGCAGCCTACCACCACGGCCAGTAGTGGTGCCGGTGTGCACGGAGGAAGCAGCAGTCAGCCAGTGAGGAGTATCGGGGGCAAAGTTTCCTACTCGGCGGTGTGGCAATTTTTTGTCAAGCCGCCCGAGGAAGTAAACATAGCCGTATATCGACTATGTGGCCAGAAAGTCAAGCGTGGCCAGGGGGCCCATGTTGGGACTACAGCGTTGCGGCAGCATATGCAGCGTCGCCATTTGGTGGCCTGGGAAAACCGTGATAAAGATACGGCGGTTCTGCCCGCCCCAGCCCCCGCTCCATCACCCGCTCCGTTACTTGCTCCGTCACCTGACGTCAATCGCCCTCCATCAGCCAGTCAAGGCTCCAACACCTCTGCTGAGGGGAGTTGTCGCTCGTTGGCATCTTCCGCTCGTTCAGATGCTCCTTCTCCTGCTACTCCTCTTCACGGATTCCGTCAGCAGTCTTTCTTGGAATCCGTTTCCAAGAGACAACAGTTTGCGAGCACGCACCCGACGGTGCAAAAGCTAAACGTCCTCCTGTCCAAGTTGCTGGTGCTGCAGTCCCTCCCTTTCCAAGTGGTGGACTCAGCACCTTTCCGAGAAATGATGGCTTGTGCCGCGCCGCGGTGGAGAGTGCCAAGCCGTCATTTCTTCGCCAAAAAGGCAGTGCCAGCCCTGCATTCACATGTAGAAGAGATGGTGGGCCAGTCTTTGAGCATGTCGGTCTCTGCCAAAGTGCACGGCAGCGCCGACGTGTGGAGCTGTAACTACGGTCAGGGACAGTACATGTCATTTACGGCCCACTGGGTGAACGTGGTGCCGTCACAGCCGCACCAGCAACTTGGACAGGTCACGCCGCTTTTGCCTCCACGTTTGCACGTCCTTGGTCCGGCAAAGATGTCCGCCTCTACCACCTCTTCTTCCGCCGTGTCCTCAGCCGCCACCCCCGTGCCAAGTCCCATTACCCGACCGGCATATCACATGTGCAGGGCGCAACGGTGTCACGCTGTTCTGCACCTGGTATGCCTTGGCGAACGTAGTCACACAGGGGAGGAACTTCTCAGTGTAATGAACAGAGAAATCGACAGATGGCTGTCTCCGCGCAAACTCAAAATCGGAACCATGTTGACCGACAACGGAAAGAACATGTTGTCTGCTCTGCGTCAAGGAAGGTTGTGCCATGCACCATGCATGGCTCACGTGTTCAATCTGGTTGTCAAGCGGTTCCTAAAATCCACCATCCCACTGCAAGACATCCTTAAAATGTCACGTAAACTTTGCATGCATTTCAGCCATTCCTACACCGCAAAGCACACCCTCCTTGAGCTGCAGCGGCAGAACGGAATTGCACAGCATCGCCTGATCTGCGACGTTGCAACAAGGTGGAATTCAACCCTACACATGTTAGACCGCCTTTACGAACAGCGAAAGGCCATCACCGATTTCCTGATGTTACAAGCGGATAAAGGTACTCCCCTGTGTAACTTTGATGTCAGCCATTGGCAGCTCATGCGTGACACCTGCCGCTTGCTCAGGCCCTTTGAGGAGGCCACGCTATTCGTGAGTCGGCAGGACTATGGGATGAACGACGTCATTCCTCTGTTGCACGTCCTGGAACAAATGCTGTTAACAATGGCTGGTCAGTGGCGGTAGACGTGGCGCACAGATCTCAACGCCACATGACCCCTGTGGGGGCAGGACAGGAAGAAGAGGAGGAGGTAGAGGAGGACATTTGTGCTCAGGAATTATTGAGTGAAATGGGTGGTTTTTCCACTCAGCGGACAGGAGTGGAGGAGCAGGAGCATCTGGTAGAGGAGGAGGAGGAGGAGACAGAGGACCCAGACGCACCGTGGCAGTATGCTGTGGAGATGGAGGCAGGGAGTCCCTCGCATTCCTTGGCACAAATGGCCCATAGCATGCTCGCTTGCTTGCGTAGCGACAGCCGAATAATAACCATCAGACAGAGGGATGACTTTTGGCTGTCCACCTTGTTGGACCCTCGCTACCTTTCAAAAATGGTGGCCTTTTTCACACCTGCTGAGAGGGAGGCCAAAATAACGTACTATAAAAACCACCTATGTAGTCAGTTGGTCTCTGCCTTTGTGCGCCAACGTCCATCCTCAGACACTGTGGGCCCTGTGCGCTCGCGTTCCGCTGCCATGGCAGCAGGGGAGGGGTGGGGTGGTAGGAGCAGTGGCAGCTCCACCAGCAGCGGCTGCCTCAGTCTGCAGTCGATGATGAGTAGCTTTCTTCACCAGCGCAGTGAGGAAACTAGTAACCAGCCGCAGCAGCAGCAGCATCAGGTGGACCTGGAGCAGGACCTCAAACAACAGGCTTGGGCCTACTTGGACAGCACCCTGCCAACCGAGGTAGACAATCCCCTTGACTACTGGGCAACGAAACTTGACCTTTGGCCCCAACTAGCTGAATTTGCCCTTGAAAGGCTGTCATGCCCGGCCAGTAGCGTGGCATCGGAGCGCGTGTTTAGTGCGGCAGGAGGTATTGTAACTCCGCGGAGGACACGACTGTCCACCCAAAGTGTGGAGAGACTCACGTTTGTGAAAATGAATCAGGCGTGGATTAGTCTGGATTTCAAACCACCAGTTCCTGACACAACTGACTAAATCCGCCATGAATCATGCCTCAAACATGTGCCACTTTCAGGTCTCCTCACACACTGCTGGTGTGTTCCATTTTTTGTCATAGGGTGCTGGCAGATTACGGGCCTCCCATAGCTGCTGCCAGGCCCCTAATCTGCCATGGGCCCCTATATACCGCCTCCTCATGCTGCTGCCAAGTCCAGAGTCTGTCATGGGTCCCTGTACGGCCTCCCATTGCTGCTGTCTCCATCGCCACACTCTGCCATGTGCCACTTTCAGGTCTCCTCACACACTGCTGGTGTGTTGATTTTTTTGACATAGGGTGCTGGCAGATTACGGGCCTCCCATAGCTGCTGCCAGGCCCATAATCTGCCATAGGCCCCTATATACCGCCTCCTCATGCTGCTGCCAGGTCCAGAGTCTCTCATGGGTCCCTGTACGGCCTCCCATTGCTGCTGTCTCCATCGCCACACTCTGCCATGTGCCACTTTCAGGTCTCCTCACACACTGCTGGTGTGTTGAATTTTTTGACATAGGGTGCTGGCAGATTACGGGCCTCCCATAGCTGCTGCCAGGCCCCTAATCTGCCATGGGCCCCTATATACCGCCTCCTCATGCTGCTGCCAAGTCCAGAGTCTGTCATGGGTCCCTGTACGGCCTCCCATTGCTGCTGTCTCCATCGCCACACTCTGCCATGTGCCACTTTCAGGTCTCCTCACACTGCTGGTGTGTTGAATTTTTTGACATAGGGTGCTGGCAGATTACGGGCCTCCTATAGCTGCTGCCAGGCCCCTAATCTGCCAAAGGCCCCTATATACCGCCTCCTCATGCTGCTGCCAGGTCCAGAGTCTCTCATGGGTCCCTGTACGGCCTCCCATTGCTGCTGTCTCCATCGCCACACTCTGCCATGTGCCACTTTCAGGTCTCCTCACACACTGCTGGTGTGTTGAATTTTTTGACATAGGGTGCTGGCAGATTACGGGCCTCCTATAGCTGCTGCCAGGCCCCTAATCTGCCATAGGCCCCTATATACCGCCTCCTCATGCTGCTGCCAAGTCCAGAGTCTCTCATGGGTCCCTGTACGGCCTCCCATTGCTGCTGTCTCCATCGCCACACTCTGCCATGTGCCACTTTCAGGTCTCCTCACACACTGCTGGTGTGTTGAATTTTTTGACATAGGGTGCTGGCAGATTACGGGCCTCCCATAGCTGCTGCCAGGCCCCTAATCTGCCATGGGCCCCTATATACCGCCTCCTCATGCTGCTGCCAAGTCCAGAGTCTGTCATGGGTCCCTGTACGGCCTCCCATTGCTGCTGTCTCCATCGCCACACTCTGCCATGTGCCACTTTCAGGTCTCCTCACACTGCTGGTGTGTTGAATTTTTTGACATAGGGTGCTGGCAGATTACGGCCTCCCATAGCTGCTGCCAGGCCCCTAATCTGCCATGGGCCCCTATATATCGCCTCCTCTTGCTGCTGCCAAGTCCAGAGTCTGTCATGGGTCCCTGTACGGCCTCCCATTGCTGCTGTCTCCATCGCCACACTCTGCCATGTGCCACTTTCAGGTCTCCTCACACTGCTGGTGTGTTGAATTTTTTGACATAGGGTGCTGGCAGATTACGGGCCTCCTATAGCTGCTGCCAGGCCCCTAATCTGCCATAGGCCCCTATATACCGCCTCCTCATGCTGCTGCCAGGTTCAGAGTCTCTCATGGGTCCCTGTACGGCCTCCCATTGCTGCTGTCTCCATCGCCACACTCTGCCATGTGCCACTTTCAGGTCTCCTCACACACTGCTGGTGTGTTGAATTTTTTGACATAGGGTGCTGGCAGATTACGGGCCTCCTATAGCTGCTGCCAGGCCCCTAATCTGCCATAGGCCCCTATATACCGCCTCCTCATGCTGCTGCCAAGTCCAGAGTCTCTCATGGGTCCCTGTACGGCCTCCCATTGCTGCTGTCTCCATCGCCACACTCTGCCATGTGCCACTTTCAGGTCTCCTCACACACTGCTGGTGTGTTGAATTTTTTGACATAGGGTGCTGGCAGATTACGGGCCTCCCATAGCTGCTGCCAGGCCCCTAATCTGCCATGGGCCCCTATATACCGCCTCCTCATGCTGCTGCCAGGTCCAGAGTCTGTCATGGGTCCCTGTACGGCCTCCCATTGCTGCTGTCTCCATCGCCACACTCTGCCATGTGCCACTTTCAGGTCTCCTCACACTGCTGGTGTGTTGAATTTTTTGACATAGGGTGCTGGCAGATTACGGGCCTCCCATAGCTGCTGCCAGGCCCCTAATCTGCCATGGGCCCCTATATATCGCCTCCTCATGCTGCTGCCAAGTCCAGAGTCTGTCATGGGTCCCTGTACGGCCTCCCATTGCTGCTGTCTCCATCGCCACACTCTGCCATGTGCCACTTTCAGGTCTCCTCACACTGCTGGTGTGTTGAATTTTTTGACATAGGGTGCTGGCAGATTACGGGCCTCCTATAGCTGCTGCCAGGCCCCTAATCTGCCATAGGCCCCTATATACCGCCTCCTCATGCTGCTGCCAGGTCCAGAGTCTCTCATGGGTCCCTGTACGGCCTCCCATTGCTGCTGTCTCCATCGCCACACTCTGCCATGTGCCACTTTCAGGTCTCCTCACACACTGCTGGTGTGTTGAATTTTTTGACATAGGGTGCTGGCAGATTACGGGCCTCCTATAGCTGCTGCCAGGCCCCTAATCTGCCATAGGCCCCTATATACCGCCTCCTCATGCTGCTGCCAAGTCCAGAGTCTCTCATGGGTCCCTGTACGGCCTCCCATTGCTGCTGTCTCCATCGCCACACTCTGCCATGTGCCACTTTCAGGTCTCCTCACACACTGCTGGTGTGTTGAATTTTTTGACATAGGGTGCTGGCAGATTACGGGCCCCCTATAGCTGCTGCCAGGCCCCTAATCTGCCATAGGCCCCTATATACCGCCTCCTCATGCTGCTGCCAGGTCCAGAGTCTCTCATGGGTCCCTGTACGGCCTCCCATTGCTGCTGTCTCCATCGCCACACTCTGCCATGTGCCACTTTCAGGTCTCCTCACACACTGCTGGTGTGTTGAATTTTTTGACATAGGGTGCTGGCAGATTACGGGCCTCCTATAGCTGCTGCCAGGCCCCTAATCTGCCATAGGCCCCTATATACCGCCTCCTCATGCTGCTGCCAGGTCCAGAGTCTCTCATGGGTCCCTGTACGGCCTCCCATTGCTGCTGTCTCCATCGCCACACTCTGCCATGCGCCACTTTCAGGTCTCCTCACACACTGCTGGTGTGTTGAATTTTTTGACATAGGGTGCTGGCAGATTACGGGCCTCCTATAGCTGCTGCCAGGCCCCTAATCTGCCATAGGCCCCTATATACCGCCTCCTCATGCTGCTGCCAAGTCCAGAGTCTCTCATGGGTCCCTGTACGGCCTCCCATTGCTGCTGTCTCCATCGCCACACTCTGCCATGTGCCACTTTCAGGTCTCCTCACACACTGCTGGTGTGTTGAATTTTTTGACATAGGGTGCTGGCAGATTACGGGCCTCCCATAGCTGCTGCCAGGCCCCTAATCTGCCATGGGCCCCTATATACCGCCTCCTCATGCTGCTGCCAGGTCCAGAGTCTGTCATGGGTCCCTGTACGGCCTCCCATTGCTGCTGTCTCCATCGCCACACTCTGCCATGTGCCACTTTCAGGTCTCCTCACACTGCTGGTGTGTTGAATTTTTTGACATAGGGTGCTGGCAGATTACGGGCCTCCTATAGCTGCTGCCAGGCCCCTAATCTGCCATAGGCCCCTATATACCGCCTCCTCATGCTGCTGCCAGGTCCAGAGTCTCTCATGGGTCCCTGTACGGCCTCCCATTGCTGCTGTCTCCATCGCCACACTCTGCCATGTGCCACTTTCAGGTCTCCTCACACACTGCTGGTGTGTTGAATTTTTTGACATAGGGTGCTGGCAGATTACGGGCCTCCTATAGCTGCTGCCAGGCCCCTAATCTGCCATAGGCCCCTATATACCGCCTCCTCATGCTGCTGCCAGGTCCAGAGTCTCTCATGGGTCCCTGTACGGCCTCCCATTGCTGCTGTCTCCATCGCCACACTCTGCCATGTGCCACTTTCAGGTCTCCTCACACACTGCTGGTGTGTTGATTTTTTTGACATAGGGTGCTGGCAGATTACGGGCCTCCTATAGCTGCTGCCAGGCCCCTAATCTGCCATAGGCCCCTATATACCGCCTCCTCATGCTGCTGCCAGGTCCAGAGTCTCTCATGGGTCCCTGTACGGCCTCCCATTGCTGCTGTCTCCATCGCCACACTCTGCCATGTGCCACTTTCAGGTCTCCTCGCACACTGCTGGTGTGTTGAATTTTTTGACATAGGGTGCTGGCAGATTACGGGCCTCCCATAGCTCCTGCCAGGCCCCTAATCTGCCATGGGCCCCTTTACCGACTCCTCATGCTGTGACGTTGCAACAAGGTGGAATTCAACCCTACATATGTTAGACCGCCTTTACGAACAGCAAAAGGCCATCACAGATTTCCTGATGTTAAAAGCGGATAAAGGTACTCCCTGTGTAACTTAGATGTCAGCCATTGGCAGCTCATGCGTGACACCTGCGCTTGCTCAGGCCCTTTGAGGAGGCCACGCTATTCGTGAGTCGGCAGGACTATGGGATGAACGACGTCATTCCTCTGTTGCACGTCCTGGAACAAATGCTGTTAACAATGGCTGGTCAGGGTGCGGTAGACGTGGCGCACAGATCTCAACACCACATGACCCCTGTGGGGGCAGGACAGGAAGAAGAGGAGGAGGTAGAGGAGGACATTGGTGCTCAGGAATTATTGAGTGAAATGGGTGGTTTTTCCACTCAGCGGACAGGAGTGGAGGAGCAGGAGCATCTGGTAGAGGAGGAGGAAGAGGAGACAGAGGACCCAGACGCACCGTGGCAGTATGCTGTGGAGATGGAGGCAGGGAGTCCCTCGCATTCCTTGGCACAAATGGCCCATAGCATGCTCGCTTGCTTGCGTAGCGACAGCCGAATAATAACCATCAGACAGAGGGATGACTTTTGGCTGTCCACCTTGTTGGACCCTCGCTACCGTTCAAAAATGGTGGCCTTTTTCACACCTGCTGAGAGGGAGGCCAAAATAACGTACTATAAAAACCACCTATGTAGTCAGCTGGTCTCTGCCTGTCTGCGCCAACGTCCATCCTCAGACACTGTGGGCCCTGTGCGCTCGCGTTCCGCTGCCATGGCAGCAGGGGAGGGGTGGGGTGGTAGGAGCAGTGGCAGCTCCACCAGCAGCGGCTGCCTCAGTCTGCAGTCGATGATGAGTAGCTTTCTTCACCAGCGCAGTGAGGAAACTACTAACCAGCCGCAGCAGCAGCAGCAGCAGCATCAGGTGGACCTGGAGCAGGACCTCAAACAACAGGCTTAGGCCTACTTGGACAGCACCCTGCCAACCGAGGTAGACAATCCCCTTGACTACTGGGCAATGAAACTTGACCTTTGGCCCCAACTAGCTGAATTTGCCCTTGAAAGGCTGTCATGCCCGGCCAGTAGCGTGGCATCGGAGCGCGTGTTTAGTGCGGCAGGAGGTATTGCAACTCCGCGGAGGACACGACTGTCCACCCAAAGTGTGGAGAGACTCACGTTTGTGAAAATGAATCAGGCGTGGATTAGTCTGGATTTCAAACCACCAGTTCCTGACACAACTGACTAAATCCGCCATGAATCATGCCCCAAACATGTGCCACTTTCAGGTCTCCTCACACTGCTGGTGTGTTCCATTTTTTGTCATAGGGTGCTGGCAGATTACGGGCCTCCCATAGCTGCTGCCAGGCCCCTAATCTGCCATGGGCCCCTATACCGCCTCCTCATGCTGCTGCCAAGTCCAGAGTCTCTCATGGGTCCCTGTACGGCCTCCCATTGCTGCTGTCTCCATCGCCACACTCTGCCATGTGCCACTTTCAGGTCTCCTCACACACTGCTGGTGTGTTGAATTTTTTGACATAGGGTGCTGGCAGATTACGGGCCTCCTATAGCTGCTGCCAGGCCCCTAATCTGCCATAGGCCCCTATATACCGCCTCCTCATGCTGCTGCCAGGTCCAGAGTCTCTCATGGGTCCCTGTACGGCCTCCCATTGCTGCTGTCTCCATCGCCACACTCTGCCATGTGCCACTTTCAGGTCTCCTCACACACTGCTGGTGTGTTGATTTTTTTGACATAGGGTGCTGGCAGATTACGGGCCTCCCATAGCTGCTGCCAGGCCCCTAATCTGCCATGGGCCCCTATATACCGCCTCCTCATGCTGCTGCCAAGTCCAGAGTCTGTCATGGGTCCCTGTACGGCCTCCCATTGCTGCTGTCTCCATCGCCACACTCTGCCATGTGCCACTTTCAGGTCTCCTCACACTGCTGGTGTGTTGAATTTTTTGACATAGGGTGCTGGCAGATTACGGGCCTCCTATAGCTGCTGCCAGGCCCCTAATCTGCCATAGGCCCCTATATACCGCCTCCTCATGCTGCTGCCAGGTCCAGAGTCTCTCATGGGTCCCTGTACGGCCTCCCATTGCTGCTGTCTCCATCGCCACACTCTGCCATGTGCCACTTTCAGGTCTCCTCACACACTGCTGGTGTGTTGAATTTTTTGACATAGGGTGCTGGCAGATTACGGGCCTCCTATAGCTGCTGCCAGGCCCCTAATCTGCCATAGGCCCCTATATACCGCCTCCTCATGCTGCTGCCAGGTCCAGAGTCTCTCATGGGTCCCTGTACGGCCTCCCATTGCTGCTGTCTCCATCGCCACACTCTGCCATGTGCCACTTTCAGGTCTCCTCACACACTGCTGGTGTGTTGATTTTTTTGACATAGGGTGCTGGCAGATTACGGGCCTCCCATAGCTGCTGCCAGGCCCCTAATCTGCCATGGGCCCCTATATACCGCCTCCTCATGCTGCTGCCAAGTCCAGAGTCTGTCATGGGTCCCTGTACGGCCTCCCATTGCTGCTGTCTCCATCGCCACACTCTGCCATGTGCCACTTTCAGGTCTCCTCACACTGCTGGTGTGTTGAATTTTTTGACATAGGGTGCTGGCAGATTACGGGCCTCCTATAGCTGCTGCCAGGCCCCTAATCTGCCATAGGCCCCTATATACCGCCTCCTCATGCTGCTGCCAGGTCCAGAGTCTCTCATGGGTCCCTGTACGGCCTCCCATTGCTGCTGTCTCCATCGCCACACTCTGCCATGTGCCACTTTCAGGTCTCCTCACACTGCTGGTGTGTTGAATTTTTTGACATAGGGTGCTGGCAGATTACGGGCCTCCCATAGCTGCTGCCAGGCCCCTAATCTGCCATGGGCCCCTATACCGACTCCTCATGCTGTGACGTTGCAACAAGGTGGAATTCAACCCTACATATGTTAGACCGCCTTTACGAACAGCAAAAGGCCATCACAGATTTCCTGATGTTAAAAGCGGATAAAGGTACTCCCTGTGTAACTTAGATGTCAGCCATTGGCAGCTCATGCGTGACACCTGCGCTTGCTCAGGCCCTTTGAGGAGGCCACGCTATTCGTGAGTCGGCAGGACTATGGGATGAACGACGTCATTCCTCTGTTGCACGTCCTGGAACAAATGCTGTTAACAATGGCTGGTCAGGGTGCGGTAGACGTGGCGCACAGATCTCAACACCACATGACCCCTGTGGGGGCAGGACAGGAAGAAGAGGAGGAGGTAGAGGAGGACATTGGTGCTCAGGAATTATTGAGTGAAATGGGTGGTTTTTCCACTCAGCGGACAGGAGTGGAGGAGCAGGAGCATCTGGTAGAGGAGGAGGAAGAGGAGACAGAGGACCCAGACGCACCGTGGCAGTATGCTGTGGAGATGGAGGCAGGGAGTCCCTCGCATTCCTTGGCACAAATGGCCCATAGCATGCTCGCTTGCTTGCGTAGCGACAGCCGAATAATAACCATCAGACAGAGGGATGACTTTTGGCTGTCCACCTTGTTGGACCCTCGCTACCGTTCAAAAATGGTGGCCTTTTTCACACCTGCTGAGAGGGAGGCCAAAATAACGTACTATAAAAACCACCTATGTAGTCAGCTGGTCTCTGCCTGTCTGCGCCAACGTCCATCCTCAGACACTGTGGGCCCTGTGCGCTCGCGTTCCGCTGCCATGGCAGCAGGGGAGGGGTGGGGTGGTAGGAGCAGTGGCAGCTCCACCAGCAGCGGCTGCCTCAGTCTGCAGTCGATGATGAGTAGCTTTCTTCACCAGCGCAGTGAGGAAACTACTAACCAGCCGCAGCAGCAGCAGCAGCAGCATCAGGTGGACCTGGAGCAGGACCTCAAACAACAGGCTTAGGCCTACTTGGACAGCACCCTGCCAACCGAGGTAGACAATCCCCTTGACTACTGGGCAACGAAACTTGACCTTTGGCCCCAACTAGCTGAATTTGCCCTTGAAAGGCTGTCATGCCCGGCCAGTAGCGTGGCATCGGAGCGCGTGTTTAGTGCGGCAGGAGGTATTGCAACTCCGCGGAGGACACGACTGTCCACCCAAAGTGTGGAGAGACTCACGTTTGTGAAAATGAATCAGGCGTGGATTAGTCTGGATTTCAAACCACCAGTTCCTGACACAACTGACTAAATCCGCCATGAATCATGCCCCAAACATGTGCCACTTTCAGGTCTCCTCACACTGCTGGTGTGTTCCATTTTTTGTCATAGGGTGCTGGCAGATTACGGGCCTCCCATAGCTGCTGCCAGGCCCCTAATCTGCCATGGGCCCCTATACCGCCTCCTCATGCTGCTGCCAAGTCCAGAGTCTCTCATGGGTCCCTGTACGGCCTCCCATTGCTGCTGTCTCCATCGCCACACTCTGCCATGTGCCACTTTCAGGTCTCCTCACACTGCTGGTGTGTTCCATTTTTTGTCATAGGGTGCTGGCAGATTACGGGCCTCCCATAGCTGCTGCCAGGCCCCTAATCTGCCATGGGCCCCTATACCGCCTCCTCATGCTGCTGCCAGGTCCAGAGTCTCTCATGGGTCCCTGTACGGCCTCCCATTGCTGCTGTCTCCATCGCCACACTCTGCCATGTGCCACTTTCAGGTCTCCTCACACTGCTGGTGTGTTCCATTTTTTGTCATAGGGTGCTGGCAGATTACGGGCCTCCCATAGCTGCTGCCAGGCCCCTAATCTGCCATGGGCCCCTATACCGCCTCCTCATGCTGCTGCCAGGTCCAGAGTCTCTCATGGGTCCCTGTACGGCCTCCCATTGCTGCTGTCTCCATCGCCACACTCTGCCATGTGCCACTTTCAGGTCTCCTCACACTGCTGGTGTGTTCCATTTTTTGTCATAGGGTGCTGGCAGATTACGGGCCTCCCATAGCTGCTGCCAGGCCCCTAATCTGCCATGGGCCCCTATACCGCCTCCTCATGCTGCTGCCAGGTCCAGAGTCTCTCATGGGTCCCTGTACGGCCTC
The DNA here is from genome assembly GCF_062004578.1 of Staurois parvus. Classification (NCBI taxonomy): domain Eukaryota; kingdom Metazoa; phylum Chordata; class Amphibia; order Anura; family Ranidae; genus Staurois; species Staurois parvus. The sequence continues at coordinate 8,708,483 of NW_028317808.1, forward strand.
CCATTGCTGCTGTCTCCATCGCCACACTCTGCCATGTGCCACTTTCAGGTCTCCTCACACTGCTGGTGTGTTCCATTTTTTGTCATAGGGTGCTGGCAGATTACGGGCCTCCCATAGCTGCTGCCAGGCCCCTAATCTGCCATGGGCCCCCGTACCGACTCCTCATGCTGCTGCCAGGCCCGTAATCTGTCATGGGCCCCTGTTGTCGCTTGTTGGCATATTCCGCTCGTTCAGATGCTCCTTCTCCTGCTACTCCTCTTCACGGATTCCGTCAGCAGTCTTTCTTGGAATCCGTTTCCAAGAGACAACAGTTTGCGAGCACGCACCCGACGGTGCAGAAACTGAACGTCCTCCTGTCCAAGTTGCTGCTGCCAGGCTCGTAATCTGTCATGCGCCCCTGTACCGCCTCCTCATGCTGCTGCCAGGTCCAGAGTGTGACATGGGCCCCCGTACCGACTCCTCATGCTGCTGCCAGGCCCGTAATCTGTCATGGGCCCCTGTACCGCCTCCCCATGCTGCTGCCAGGTCCAGAGTGTGTCATGGGTCCCTGTACGGCCTCCCATTGCTGCTGCCAGGCCCGTAATCTGCCATGGGCCCCCGTACCGACTCCTCATGCTGCTGCCAGGCCCGTAATCTGTCATGGGCTCCTGTACCGCCTCCTCATGCTGCTGCCAGGTCCAGAGTGTGTCATGGGTCCCTGTACGGCCTCCCATTGCTGCTGTTTCCATCGCCACACTCTGCCATGTGCCACTTTCAGGTCTCCTCACACTGCTGGTGGTTTCCATTTTTGTCATAGGGTGCTATATGGCCTCCCATTGCTGCTGCCTCCACCGCCACACTGTAGCTCCACACTCTGGTTTTGGCCCCGTGACTGCCCAAATGAGTGAAGTGTGCGGTGATTCTAAGATCGACGGCACTCATCTGCATGTCATACTGACTGACAGTATTATTTCTCTTCCCCAGCAGACTCCAAGGGCATTTAAATTAAAGGTACAGTGTTCTGCACTAATATTAAGTCTCTCTGAAGCCTAGAAACACCCTTTTTTAAGTTAAATTCACAGCGAATATATTCGACTCGAATCGAAATTTTTCCACGAATTCGCCGAATCAGTCGAATCGAATTTTTGAATACTTCGCTCATCTCTAGTGATGAGCTTGGCCATGTGGTCACATTAGGTCAATATTGTCACAAGCAACCCACCCCTTTGTGTACATGCAGCTGCAGGTGGGGAATTTGGCATGATGTTAAAGTGAGTCTGTAACCAGGCGATGGACATTCAAGTATTTAAAGCTTATTTACAGCTTGTGAAGTATTTATAAACAAAGGTCTCACTGACTCACTGCAGGTACTGTGGAGCAATTTATTCTAGGATTGCAGTGTTGTAATTCAAGTAAGGTCTGAGCACTCTGTTCTCCACTCATTATGTGTCCTTGCTCTGTATTTATTTTGGAGATGAGAAGACTGGAAGGTTGCAAAGTCATTACTGGGTAGGAGGGGCAGGGAGAGGTGAGCTGCTAAAAGAAGGACTTAGTCTGCATTCTCACCTGAGCGGAGCATATTCCTGTAATATTGAAGCATTTTGGGGTGTTTTTAAAGCCCTTTACAAGTTCTGAGCAACATGTTTTGCATGAGTTTCAAGCTTCAGTTGTTTGTTTCCTTGGCTGATCAAGGAGAAGTTAGCAGTCCTAGAGGTGAGGAGGGGTTCTAGAGGAGGAGAGGAGTTTTTCAGAAGAGCACTTCCAGGTACCTCCACTGAAGTCTATGGGACCAAAAAAATAGCTCATGTACTTTTTTGAGCATAGGGAATTGAGTACACAAATGACTAATCACTGAAATGTGAACAGGCAAAATTACCAACAGTAGGATTCTGCGTGTTCGGTGTACTCAGGCATAGAGAAGCACACTGCAAAACACTCAGGTGTGAAAAGAGACATATGTTTCTGCTGGGGAAATTGAGAATTAATTGCTGCGCAGTGCCTGCAGTCACATGGGTCATGAGATCTTTAAGGTTAATTTACTGCTTGTTCAGAAAATGTAAATACTTGAATTTCCATTACCCTGCCATGTATTTTCTTTAAGTAATGAAAAAACTATTCAGTGATGAAATCCTTATTCACAGAAATTGCTCATAAATGCTTTGCTGCCACCAGGATATTAGTGTATATCACCAAAACAGATGAAGTAATCTGGTATTGGTGCAAATAACATAAACTAATTATAATATTGTAGAGCAGATACCATACGGTGTCACAGCATACCCTTCTAATGAGATGTCATGTTCCCCCAGAGCACACAGTGGATCTAATAAAGTACTTATGCAAACAGTTACATTTTTGTCTTTTTAAAGATGGTATGTTTTTAAACAGTTTTTTGTGTCTGTTCCAGTCATTTTAATAAATTTTTAGACAGTGGTTTTTATTTACTATATACAACTTAAGTTTTACAAATAAAGATTTAATACACATCAAAGGATTTCAAGAGCACTATACTAGATTAGCTAAGGAGACTGCACAGTAGAGCTGTTTGATTCACATCTTTCTTTGGTAGAAACCTCCTACTGAGACTTCTGATATCCAAATCAATATTTGGTATGACCACCCTTTGCCTTCAAAACAGCATCAATCCTTCTAGGTACACTTGCACACAGTTTTTTAAAGAAATCGCAAGGTAGGTTGTTCCAACCGTCTTGGAGAACTAACCACAGATCTTCTGTGGATGTAGACTGCCTCAGATCCTTCTGTCTTTTCATGTAATCCCAGACAGACTCGACTATGTTGAAATCAGGGCTCTTTGGGGGCCAAGCCATCACTTTCAGGACTCCTTGTTCTTCTTTATGCTGAAGACAGTTCTTATTGATATTGGCTGTATGTTTGGGGCCATTGTCCTGCTGCAGAATAAATGTGGGGCCAATCACATGCCTCCTTGATGGTATGGCATGATGGATAAGTATCTGCCTGTAATTCTCAGCATTGAGGACATCATTGATCCTGACCAAATCTCCAACTCCATCCACAGAAATGCAGCCAGAAATGTGCAAGGAACCTCTACCATGCTTCACAGTTGCCTGCAGACACTCATTATTGTACAACTCTCTAGTCCTTCAGTGAACAAACTGCCTTCTACTACAGCCAGATATTTTAAACTTTGGCTCATCCGTCCAGAGCACCTGCTGCCATTTTTCTGCACCCCAGTTCCTATGTTTATGTGCATAGTTAAGTCGCTTAGCCTTGTTTCCAAATTGGAAGTTTGGCTTTTTGGCTGCAATTCTTTCATGAAGACCACTTCTGTACAGACTTTGAACAGTAGATGGGTGTACCTGGGTCCCACTGGTATCCACCAGTGCTATGCTAATGGCAGTGTTGGACATCTTGCAGTGTCAACAGGAAGTAAGCATAATGTGTCTTTAATTTGCTGCATTGTTACATTGACTGACCACTGTGTTTATAGTCCTCAGCATTGCCAGTTTCTTTATGCTTCTTCAAAAGAGCTTAAACAACAAATCTTGACACCCCTGTCTGCTATGACATTTTTGCCTGGAGAGACCTTGCTGATGCAGTATAACTACCTTGTGTTTTGTTGCTGTGCTAACTATTGCCATGGTGTATGACCTGTGACATGAAACCGACTTCCACAATCTCACTTTAGTAACAGAGTTTGGCTGTTCTTCACCCAGTTTTAAGCCTCCTACACAGCTGTTTCTGTTTCAGTTAATGACTGTGTTTCAACCTATACATGAAATTGATGATCATTAGCTGCTTGGTATAATTTGTTAATCATACACCTGACTCTACTCCTACAAAATTCCTAATTTGTGCAAAGTACAAAGTGTACAAAGTATGCAAATGTAAGAATGTAATGTTGGTTTGCAGCCAAAGGGTAGTCACATAAAATATTGATTTGATTTAGATTTTTCTTCTGTTTGCTCACTTTGTATTTTGTAAATTGATAAAAATAAACAATTCAAATTTATTTTTTGAAAGCATTCTTCACACCTGCCTAAAACGTTTGCACAGTATATATCAATACATTATCTTATTTTTTTTTTTTTTTTTCGTCCTGGCCATACCAAAGAAAGGAGATTTTTTACAACACAGTACACATTCTGTTAAAAATAAAAATTTCTCAAACACTATATTTGGATAGGCAGGTCCTCCAATATGAAAATACTTGCATTTTGCGGTTAGTATTTAGGAACCAGGCACTGCCTTGTAGGAGTAGGTGTGCCCATTGTCACCGTGTCATGAAGTTTAGTGTTTTCAGAGCACTCTAGAGAGGGAATGAGCTATCATAATAAAAGGCATACCCTGGTAGCTTATAGTGCATATTCTAAAACAAAAGTTGACATATGTTACCATTAGTGTTTCCTTGTAGACCAACACATCAATTAATTTGTATACAGTATGTGCCTTTTTATTCACCATTCTTTTTATCAACAATATGGAAAATGTTGGGAAGGAAAACACTGTTTATATATTTATAAAATGATTTGAACACCTGGGATGATACACATTGCTGTTTGTGTTGGGCAAACCTTACTGAAGATAATGAAGGTTTGTTTTCAGGGACTATCTAAGCAGGGTAGAGAGAGGAGCTTGGGAAGAGTGGGCAAACAAAACTAAGTGGTCCTGATAGAGACAGATGTTTGTGTGCTACAAAAAAAGGGGGGGGGGGGGCAATGCAAAACTTCTGTGATTTATGGACATGGTGAAAGGCCAGTATCTTTAGAGGACATGGTTTATTGTGACTCAGCTTTTTACATGTTTCAGCATCCACGTACTTTGCGATTCTCAGCATTCGGTCACTTGAAATTTTAGATCATAGGAAGTTGATGCCAGAAAACTTCATTTTGCCAGATCCTGTGATCACAGGTCTGAATTGGGAGCAGTTAGCTATGTAATGGCCACCATATGCCATTGAGTGCAGGTTTCACTCTGAGGTCTGAATAGTAAAGTGTGCCCACACAGGGCCAAGACCCCAACATATCTTACTAGTGTTGGCTTAGATTGAAGCCCAGACCTTCCATGCATACTGTTTTTACCCAAGAAGTTTGATTTACTTATCTTGTTCTTTGTGATTTTCAAGTCAGGGGAAAAGCAAAATGTAACTCTTACCTACAATGGATTAGATACTAACAGTCATGGGTAATAACTGATCCTGCATGTGATTACTAATAAACATAAATATGTAAAAATATGGTGGCAATAAAACCCAACAAATAAAATGGATGCCTATACAGTATAAGCTTGTTAAACAAATTGTAATGTTTCTACGTATTCTTTGTCCAAAGGTATGCTGCCAAAACAGGTTGCAGATGATCTGAGACAAGGAAAACCATCACAAGCTCAAAGTTATACCAGCGCGACTGTATTTTTTAGGTAGGAACAAGTCAACAGAGATTTTACTTGAATTAGTATGTACAGTGATTTATGTTTCTGTAAATGGGTGTCATGAAGGTTTAATTTTTTCATTGTATGCGAAAATAGAACAAGGAATATGACTGGTCACTATGGCAAACATTCTTACTTTTGTCCCCATTTCCTTTTCTTTGTTTTTTAAAATAGTTTGCAAAAGATTGGTACTGGTTATTTTGTGCATGAAATATTGCTAACCATTTCCAAACACTGAAATGCATTTCATCCTTCCATTTATGAATATATTTTCATTGTTTAAGTAAAGACATTCTTACCATGCTGAGAAATGAATTTCCACTGTGATGGCACCCAGAAAGAGCATGCTGATTAATTAATTTCCAATGTGATAGCACCCAGCAAGAGTAAGACTAGGTTTCCTTGGGCTTCTGGGGACCATCCAAACACTGCCTGCCTATTTGTGTGTCCTCCCACCCACTTTCTTTTATAGTTTATTGAAACATGAAAACACCTGCATAAAACTGTCCTTGAGCATTTTGGTGAGCATATTAAAACAGTGTCCTAACTGGATGCTGTGACGGACCTCCTGTCACCCAGTTTGGGTGATTCCATCAGATAACTGCTTCTTCTCTGCTGTGACACAGGACCAAGGTATTATAGCTGGGCATTGCTCCCAAGGCCAGGCGACACTAGCTTAGGTGCAAAAGTGTAACTCTTCAACAATAATACAGGTTTTATACACCCCTGTCCTGGTTGGGTCTGTCACAGATGCCTACTACTGCACTTAGCTAAACATCAGGATGGGAGCGTGTCATCTCATATCCAATGAACCCTAAAGGCAGTGCATGGGATGACTGTTCCAACTCATGATGTCGGTTCTAATCTAAAGCCAGAGGTACGTGGAACTTGCACAGTCCCTAGAAGCCCAATGTCACTATGGGGTTGGTTTACTAAAACTGGAGAGTGCAAAATCTGGTGCAACTTTGCAGAGGAACCAATCCGCTTCCAGTTGCTTTTTTTTCTGTCAAAGCTCAATTGAACAAGCTGAAATTAAAAGCTGATTGGCTACCATACGCAGCTGCACCTGATTTTGCACTCTCCAAATTTAGCAAATCATCCCCTATGTGTTAATAAGAGGCATATTGTGGATTTGATTGAAGGCGAACTAGTAGGGTGCTAAGGAGTATGACAAAATATTTTTGGAGAAATCGACCTATACAATTTTCATAGAATATCATTCATTTTATGCCCTGTATATGTTGAATGCAGTAGCAAAAAAAACAAACAAAATAAAACAAACTGATAGGTTATGTTGAACATTTTCAGCTGATACCCTACAACAATGCTCTCCTATAAATCTTCTGAGTGTGCATCCACCATTAAGAATGAAAGTGACATCATGTAAATATTTAAAATACTGCTTTAACCACTTTGTGACCACCCTATAGCAGAAATACTGTTATAGGGCGGCACGGGTGCACCAAATTGCATGTATATATACGTGATTTTGCTTTTTCTGGGTAGGGGGAGCGCACAAGGTGCGTGCGCACCCTACCCACGCCGCCATTTACTGCTCTGGTGATTACCGAGGATCTCCGATGGGGAGAACTGTTTTATTTACTAACAGTTCTCCTCCCTGTCAGCGTGAGCACACACAGCACAGCCATCCAAAGCAGTGGGCTTACAGTGAAGCACACAGACACCGCCCCACAGTAAAACACACCCAGCACGCAGTTAACCCTTTTTATCGCCCCTCTCATTCACCCCTTCCTGCCCAGTTTCATTAGTACAGTGTCAGTGCTTTTTTTTTTTAGCACTGATCACTGTATTGGTGTCACTGGGTATGTCAGTGACACCAAGTCAGTTCCCCCCAGTGTCAGAATGGCCGCCGCAGTCCCATTAGAAGTCACTGATTGCCGCCAATACTAGTAAAAATAAATAATAATCAAATAATCCCAGTATATATATTGCCATTTGTAAACGCTATAACGTTCACGTAAACCAATTAATTTACACGTATTGGGATTTTTTCAGCAAAGGCATGTAGCAGAATACATTTTGGAAATTTTATTTTTTTTTTATTTTTTTACTGTTTAATAAAAAAAGTCAAAAATTTGGTTTTTTTTCTCAAAATTGTTGTTTTTTTTTAAGCGCAAAAAAATTAAAAATGCACAGGCGATCAAATACCACCAAAAGAAAGCTCAATTCAAGGGAAAAAAAGGATACATAAAATTCATTTGGGTTCAGCATTGCATGACCGCACAATTATCAGTTAAAGTAAAGCAGCGCCTTAACGCAAAAAATGGCCTGGTCAGAAAGGGAGGTAAATCCTCAGGAGGGCAAGTGGTTAAACTAATCTAGGCAACAAATGTTTCTATTTCCACAACACAGATTACAATATTTTTTTTCTGAGCCAAGATGTATAGCTGTTAAGGGTACAAGGATTACCACACTTCTAATTGTCTGTTTGGTTGTGTTACCAATGTGTTGACGTATTTAAATGCATACTATATCTAGCATGCCATTCTTTAGGCACTATGCTGTATCTTTGAGTCCTGACTAGCAGAATAAAATATGCGATCATACTGGTAGAAGGTCAAAATTAATCTGTTAAAAAACAAACAGAGAAAGTGGCTGTCAAATTCTAACCATAGACTATTGTCACCAGTTGATAATTCTGAATGTTGACAATTCCATTTTGGAAATACCTTTCAATGCATTGCATATTATAATGTATTATCTGTTAAATGTAAAGACTTGTTTCAGAAACTGGGGATACACCTCCATAAACAAATAAGACAGAAACAGAAAAAATTGTTTTTTGGTTGCAAAATTTATGTAGAAACATTTTGTTAAAGAAATGTATTGTACTGGATATGCTACTCTTGGGTAAGATCTGCAATTATATTTAGGCTATCTGCATTTTGAAAGGTAAAATAAATAAATTCTGTTGATATACGCAGGGTACCATCATGCACATGTCCTGTTTTAATGAGACAAGGCTTATTCACATAGCCACCTAAAGGCAAATCCTGGTATTGCACTATTCCCTTAGGAGTCACTAAAGATTTGGTACCCCTTGTAGTCCTGCAGAGACAGGCAGCACACATTATTCTTAGATCTGCACACAGTAACCAGTCCTTAAGCTTGGTTTTGTGATCTGATTAAGGTGTTTAGAACTCGGATGGGGTAAGGTGTATATGGAATGCCCAAGGAAATGGCAACTGAGGGCAACTTCCTGGAACTATGTACAAGTCTTTAAACAGCAAAATTCTCTTCTTGGAGAGCTCTCCATCCTCTTCTGGTGTAGCACCTCAGACCCCAGATAATCCTCCTCTATCCAGGTGTCTGAAGGAATCCCTAGGCAGGGGATCCAGTGCCTGCCACTTTAAGGTGAACACTCCCTGGCAAAGTCAATCAAATAGAAAAACACCAATGTTTGACTTCCTCAGTACAACACGGTATCTGTCACTTGCTGAGGTGCAGCCCTCCAAAGATCAGGGAATCTAAGCACTATCAAGAGAAAACACAAGAGAGCGCACTCTCCACGTGCATTACTGTGATAAAAATGTATTTAAAAATAGGTAACAAAAATGCATACTCACAAAAAGACCATAAAAACAGACATTGAGCCAAATCTTTTAGTCCCAGACACAGTGGTCCTGTAAAAACAACTGCCTGATTGGAAATAGCTGACATGTTTCGGGAGACTAACTCCCTTCCTCAGAGCTAAGACAACCGGAGGAGCCAATACCCCATATATAGGGGAAAGAGCATGTGTAGGACATCACCACATCCTCTCCGTATGGAGATGACAAGGGCGGAACCCACCAGTTGCCGCCCAACATTATGCCCCGCACCTGTTAGAATGCCTAGATGAAAACTTTAAATCACACACTCCTTAAGCAGTTAACATGCTGAAATAAAATGCAATACCTATTATCATTCAATGCATGAAAACTTATTGGCAAAGAGGAAATATCAATGTATATGTAAAAAAACCGTTTTAAATTATGAAGGTGGACAACTTACTTATGTACCAAGAAAATATGCAGAGTGAACTGGAGAGACGGTAGCCCTCTCAAGCCTCATGACCAGTGACGGGGATCATGGGCCCCTGTGTCCTTGGCCAAACTCAAAAAAGCCACCCAGGGGAAATATAAAAAAGCCACCCAGAGGAAATATATATATAAAATAAAAATTATATATTAATAAAATGCGCAAAAAATAACATGTAACTCATATCAACATTATAAAAACATATGGAAAACCATATATATATGAATGGGAATGTGGCTGCACTAAAAAACACGATAATAACTGTAATAAAATCAAAAAGTGTATACAAATGTATATAATGCAAGTAACGTGTGCACTTGCTAAATGTGTATAAGAAGGAGCCAGCAAGCGCTAAATACAACAAATTGGCAGGGACATGGACCAAAAGGGGAGAGTAAGAACAGGCCAGGGGTAAACCAGGCCTATCTGAAAAGACAGATCCCCCAGTGGGATCAACTAAGGGGGTCATCCACCCATGCACAAAGACATGTCCACATACGGCCCCATGGTGTCATACAAATGAACATGGTGGGGACTGTACAAGAACCAGGCATGTGGGAGGCCTCAATGTACTGAGGTACCACACCAAAAACCTAGTGGAAAACCCCAATGACACTAATGGTTATTGTCAATACTGACACCCCTAGAGAACACATATGGACTGGGATCTGAACTAATCATACTAAAGACTGAATGTCTAATCTATAATTGAGACCCCTAGGGACCAGGAAACCCAACTGATGCATCCAAAAGGATTCCCTTTTGCTAAGCTTACAAAACTTTCTGCCCACATTGATGTCACCCTGTATGGCCTCTATACCAAATACTTTAAGTCCCTTGGGACTTTTTTCATGCTCATCACTGAAATGACAGGACACCATGTGTTTGTCAAATCCATGAAGTATACAAGACACCATGTGTTTGTCAAATTCATGAAGTATGTTTCGCTTGTGTTCACCAAATCTAATTCTAAGAGAACGTGAAGTATGGCCCACGTACAAAAGCCCACAAGGGCAAACTAAACAGTAAATGACAAACTGTGTCCCACAATTGATGTACTGTTTGATATGATAGGCCTTTCCGTCCACTCCGACAAATTCTTTCTTCCTGTGCCACATATATTCACATGTTGAGCACCCCAGATCTATAGCTACCTTTTTGCTCAAACAAAGTACTCCAACCCAAAGTTAAACGTTTGGTGGGAAGTTTGACTCTGCTTGGAGCTAATATGCTCCTTAAATCTCGAGAGGAATTGGAGGAGATTTGCATTCAGCTCACACAAATACAGAAGGATTTAGAGGCCTTCACCCATATAGCTTTTTTTTCTGAATGGGATAACAAAATTAATGACAAAACAGTGGAATTTGAGGTAGATTTGATCAGCAAAAAGGCCAACAAATTTGAAAGCGATAGGGAGGACTTCTTAGCAGGACCTGAACACAACTGTAAGTGTAAGAAATCACAGCCTGTATCCAGGGGGGAACAGTTAGACGATCTGGCACCACCTAACCATGATCAGCCTTCTGGATCATTTGTGAGTAGGGTCAGAGGAGGGGGTGACACTATTCTAGGACAGGGACCATACAGACCTGTTCAGGAGAAAGTCTACCACCCCCTATCTCAACCACACCATCTAGGGTCGAATAGACCAAGGGGAAGGGGAGGATACTCACAATCACATAAAGAACGGGAAGTACAGGAAGCAATATAATATCAGAAAAGATAAGAAATTTCAATACCCTAGAGAGTCCTGTCATCCTGAAACACATTTCAGTGTCCATGAAGGGAGGATAAGGCCAAGAGATTCCGTTCACCAAAGTACATCTGAATAGAACTTCCACTTTACCGAAGGGATTCCCCAGGGAGCTTCCTCAGGTAGAACAGGGCCCATCTAGGGATGACAACACATCTGTCATTGGTCTTACCACACCAGGGGATTGCAGACCATCCCCTTCCTCCACGTTGGTTCTTCCAAGTCATCTTTCATAGAAATGGGATCTCCCATGGGAAACAACATCAGGCGGAAACTTGCCGGAGAACCCGTAGAGGAGGGAGAGGTGAGACAAAGTCTCAAAAGAGGAAAGAAATAATACAGGAACTCAGTACCATTAATATCTTCAATCTTTCCAGGGTTGTTTTTAGTGATTCTGATTTAAAATTACTACAGAATAGTTTGAATTTTGCCCCCCCAATCTTCCAAATCCATTTGAATTATTTGTGGACCTTAATAGGTTCACACGGAATCTCACTGTAAGGGAATTCCCGTGAGATGGCTGGTGAATAGACGTGCGCATGTGCACAGAAATGCACGATCACGCACATGCATGGTGAAGATTGGTGCCAGATGGACTATTTAAGAGGTGCCTCTGCCTGTGCTGAGTGCTGACTGGTCTTCAGCTGTTCCCTGTTTCCTGCTCGTTCCTGTGTTATTTCCTTGTTGCTGACCCGGCTTGTTCCTGACCTGACTCTGATTGCTCTCTTGCTTGATACTGGTTCCTGACTTTGGCTCTGCTCCTGACTTTGGCTTGTTTATGATCTGGTACCTTGCTGTCTGCCCATTGATGACCCCGGCTATTCCTGTGACATTGCTCCTGTCTCCCATCCCTGCTTCCTGTCTTGCTCTGGTGAACACATGGTGATTTACCATACCAGCGCTGCATAACACTGCTGTTTCTGAATCAGAGGTTCATCAGTCTTCCAAAGTCTCCAACTGCGAGAGCTGCAAACAACATCTACTGGCGCTCTCGTCCCCTGGTCCCTAGATACCCTCTCTTCCATTTCCAGTGGGGTCAGGGCTAGTGACACAAGTGAGGCCGAGCTCGTCATTTCAGTCTCCAATCAGGTACGTGACACTCAACCTCAAAAGATATTTTTCCACCAAAGATTCAAAAATAGAAACAGGAGAAGAAATGAGGGAAGTTGATCACTTGGATAGTGACATCGGCCCCGAGGATGAAGCTTTAGCTGTTTTGGAAGAACTGAGGGCTGAGGGGTGTGTGGAACAGGATGGAATTGGTGATCTGGAGAAATATGGCCCATGGTTTTTGGAGACCCATGGGCATGCAAATTTGGGTATGGTGCAACACACTCCCTTCAAGCCCAAATCAACATTCCATCCACATTGGGCAAAACGGAACCATATTGTTTTCTTCTATGAGGTGGTTTATGCCGAGTTCAAGAAAATGTGTAAAAAGTCTAGGGAAGATCATTGTGCTAGCATGACCCCTACAGACAAGAGATCTCTTGAGAATAGAGAAAAACAATTTGGACATTGTCATCAGACAAGCAGACAAAGGAGGTGGCCTTGTCATTAAAGACAAGGCCACCTACTTGGCAGAAGCAGCTCGGTTCCTGACAAACAAAGACACTTATGAGCTTCTCCCTGGGGATCCTATTGCATTTTATAAACCTGCCCTCAAGTATTTGCTTGATCCAGCTATAGAGAATAAGATAGTTTCCAAGCAGGATTGGACCTTTTTGTACAGATCATTTCCCATGACTCTACACTTGTATCACATCCCCAAAATTCACAAAAGTAAGACCAACCCTCCAGGTAGACCCATCATCTCTGGGATTACAAGTAATTTAGGCATAATTTAGGCATTATATCAATTACTTTTTACAAGATTTGGTCGTACATCTGCCTTCATACGTGAGGGACTCTGGCCACATTATTGACATCTTGTCTAGCTACCACTGGCAAGAGAGTTACAGGTGGGTCTCCTTGGATATGTCATCATTATACACATCCATACAACATCCAAGGACAACTCTTTGCACCCTTTTCATATTTAATTTTTATTGAAGTGCATCGAGTTCACATTGACTCACAATTACTTTACCTTCACAAGGCAGTTCTACAGGCAGAGTAAGGCCACGGCCATGGGGGCCAGGTTTGCCCCAAGCTATGACAACATATTCATGGGTTTTTGGAAACAACATCATATTTGGACCCTGTGACGGAACACCTACCCTTCTCACCAACTCGTGACAAAGGACCAGCCAATCTGACACCGCGCTGTCACTTGCATAACAATGTCACTCTCAGCTACACCCTGCACAAAGATTTTCCAACTCGCGGGACCACAATCTATGTGCCAGCAGCCTGAGAGCGATTGTTACTGGGTTTGATTAATTACGCAATTAACCCTTCACACTGCCACCACCGCCTTTTTACAGAGAAAGAGGAAACTCACAAATCCTAGCATTAACACTATGATATTAGCATAAGCATCTGTAACACACAATGTCACCACATACAGGTCTATTCAGATGATTATTACATACAGTAGCACTCTTCAAGAGACAAGGATTCTTTAGTTGCATTAAAAACTTTAGAGACAATTTCAACACTTTTTCAAACTAGGGTTTATTATAAAAAAGGTCAAAATGGTGCAATTAAAATATTTACAGAAAAAGATGTTACACAGACATAAAGAGAACAATAAAGCAATAGAGAAATAAAAGAAAGGAGTAAAGAAGGCAGAATACTTGCAAAGTCCTGGTTTAGCAGAGTCCAATTGTCCAAGCAAAAATGTTGCCTTAGCTCTCAAGTCCGTTAAGTTGTTTCTTGGTTGATGTTAAATGAGAGCTCCCCTTCACCAGGCCTGTCAGTCCTTTTCTATGATATTAAAGGGGTGTCGCCTCAGAACAACTGGACAGTCATTCAGTTTAGGGGATGGGTGCTAGGAGGTCACCAAGTTTATGACCAAGTCCCAACTACAATTTCATAATAATATTAATAACCTCCAATATGTGCAGGTGGTATTCTAGCAACTGGCAGATTAATATTCAGAATTATATTTTATACCCAGGGATACCAAACACAGCGTACCTTTGTCACCCAGGAGGGAAGATACTGTTTTCTCCCCTTTCGTATGTGCTAACATAGTCATGTGGGACCTGGATTGGTTCGTCATATTCAAATATATACCTAATATTAATGTGCCCAGTTCCTGTTGAACTCTATGAATTGCATGCGGAATTGTTACATGTGGAATAGACGTTTTATGGCACGCTCTGCATTCCTAGAGCTCTAATGGCCTAACAGGTCATGTGTGATGGCTGGACTGAGTTATTGTTTTACGATAGGGCAGAGGAAAGTGCTTTTGCAAAACAGACATCCTGCCAAGACTAATTAGCAGTTTACAGCACTGGAGCTGGCCTCTATTTGTGTTTTATTTAAGATAAGAGGCTCTTGGAATTTGTGGCTGTAAGTTGTAACAAACTTCAATTTTCAAGAGGAGGGAAGAGGGGAGAAAGAGAATTTTGTTCATGAAAAACAAAATGGCTGAGACTTAAGGATGGCTGTCGCATACAACTTCCATGGCTTTATTGCACATAATCATTAAAGATCCATAACCATTTGAGGCAAACCTGTTCCTCTATGCACGATATATCGATGATATACTGTCACCTGAATCCCTATAGCATTGAGTTTACGCATGTAGTAACACATGATAACAGTTTGGTCTTTTTGGATCTAGAACTCAGGGTCGGGACAGATTCATGCATAGTGTCTGTGGCAAACTTGCTCATCAGAATTGGAGCGGAGTTCCCCCTCAACCCTCTTTTTCGTGTTCTGTCTGTTTATTTGAGGCATTCCTCAGCCTCATTCCTACCCTCCTCCCTTCCTGAGAGGCAAACTTTATCTCCTGGCAAATGGTGTGGAACAACCAGGAAGACATGAGAAGTGGAGCCAGCCAGTCTGCGGAGGTGTCACTTTTATCACCCAAAACTATGTAAGCTCACTCATTATCAAACCGACCAGAATAAGTGCACAGTCCTCAGGTCAACTGTATGGTTCATATCACGAGATATGAAGCTGGTAATTTAGTGTAGAGTTTCCCGATGACCACTCCCAAGTCAGAGCCCCCCTCCCTTCCCCTGAGAGGGACCTTTAAGAGAGTTAAGTGAGTTAGTCTGAGAGACTCACACACACAGAGATCTCCGAGGTAACACCGTAACAGAGGAGATCAAAGAACCATTCTGCTCTGCATCTTGAATTTGCTAAAACCAGGCAAGGCAAGTAACTTACCCTGTAATTCCCTCGCTATTCTATGTTTGCTGTGTCTTTATATTCATATACAGTGAGGTCCATAAATATTGGGACATCGACACAACTCTAACATTTTTGGCTCTATACACCACCACAATGGATTTGAAATGAAAAGAACAAGATGTGCTTTAACTGCAGACTGTCAGCTTTAATTTGAGGGTATTTACATTCAAATCAGGTGAACGGTGTAGGAATTACAACTGTTTCCATATGTGCCTCCCACTTGTTAAGGGACCAAAAATAATGGGACAATTGGCTTCTCAGCTGTTCCATGGCCAGGTGTGTGTTATTCCCTCATTATCCCAATTACAATGAGCAGATAAAAGGTCCAGAGTTCATTTCTAGTGTGCTATTTGCATTTGGAATCTGTTGCTGTTAACTCTCAAGATGAGATCCAAAGAGCTGTCACTATCAGTGAAGCAAGCCATCATTAGGCTGAAAAAACAAAACAAATCCATCAGAGAGATAGCAAAAACATTAGGCGTGGCCAAAACAACTGTTTGGAACATTCTTAAAAAGAAGGAACGCACCGGTGAGCTCAGCAACACCAAAAGACCCAGAAGACCACAGAAAACAACTGTGGTGGATGACCAAAGAATTCTTTCCCTGGTGAAGAAAACACCCTTCACAACAGTTGGCCAGATCAAGAACACTCTCCAGGAGGTAGGTGTATGTGTGTCAAAGTCAACAATCAAGAGAAGAATTCACCAGATTGAATACAGAGGGTTCACCACAAGATGTAAACCATTGGTGAGCCTCAAAAACAGGAAGGCCAGATTAGAGTTTGCCAAACGACATGTAAAAAAGCCTTCACAGTTCTGGAACAACATCCTATGGACAGATGAGACCAATATCAACTTGTACCAGAGTGATGGGAAGAGAAGAGTATGGAGAAGGAAAGGAACTGCTCATGATCATAAGCATACCACCTCATCAGTGAAGCATGGTGGTGGTAGTGTCATGGCGTGGGCATGTATGGCTGCCAATGGAACTGGTTCTCTTGTATTTATTGATGATGTGACTGCTGACAAAAGCAGCAGGATGAATTCTGAAGTGTTTTGGGCAATATTATCTGCTCATATTCAGCCAAATGCTTCAGAACTCATTGGACGCCGCTTCACAGTGCAGATGGACAATGACCCAAAGTATACTGCAAAAGCAACCAAAGAGTTTTTTAAGGGAAAGAAGTGGAATGTTATGCAATGGCCAAGTCAATCACCTGACCTGAATCCGATTGAGCACGCATTTCACTTGCTGAAGACAAAACTGAAGGGAAAATGCCCCAAGAACAAGCAGGAACTGAAGACAGTTGCAGTAGAGACCTGGCAGAGCATCACCAGGGATGAAACCCAGCTTCTGGTGATGTCTATGCATTCCAGACTTTAGGCTGTAATTGACTGCAAAGGATTTGCAACCAAGTATTAAAAAGTGAAAGTTTGATTTATGATTATTATTCTGTCCCATTACTTTTGGTCACTTAACAAGTGGGAGGCACATATGCAAACTGTTGTAATTCCTACAACGTTCACCTGATTTGGATGTAAATACCCTCAAATTAAAGCTGACAGTCTGCAGTTAAAGAACATCTTGTTCGTTTCATTTCAAAACCATTGTGGTGGTGTACAGAGCCAAAAATGTTAGAATTGTGTCGATGTCCCAATATTTATGGACCTGACTGTATATATATTTTTGTGACATCTTTGTAACTATTTATTTTGCATCTGTTTGACCGTTAGAAATAAATCTTTCTTTCTGAAAGTGTTAAACTGTTTCTAAGCGCTTACTTGCAATTCACGAATCCCTGCCTTTGAAGAGACGCTACTGTTGGATTATATCTCTGTATAACAGGTCCGCGGGCCGTGCTATATAGATCAATATTTCAATCATTATAGTGTATATTTGATAACGGGAGTTTCCCAGTCTCCGACAAAAGTGGTGGTGGCAGTAGAGGGTTAGTTGCGTAACTAACCCGACCCAGTAACAAGCGCATTCAGGCTGCAGGCACCGATTGTAGTCCATTAGCTGGGCAATCGCTGTGTAGGGTGCAGCTGGGTGGGGCCTTGTTACGCGCGTCACACCGCGGTTTTGGATCGGCCGGCCCTTCGGTCACGAGTTTGGTGAGAAGGTCTGGGGTCTGACGCCGTGGGCGTGACGTAATACTGTTAGTCGCGGCTGGGCGATTGTCGCCTGTTGGTGGCGGCGGCCGCAGGTCGTGACAGTGTCTAAAACTCATTTCGAACCCACAGCAGGCAACTCATACCTACACACTGAGAGTCATAATCAGCCAAGATGGATCAAAAATGTTCCTCTGGGCCAGTTCTGTAGGTTGAGGAGGACTTGTACTCTGGTTGAAGACTGACACTCAAAGTCAAATTTTGAGAAAAAAGTTTGTGGAGAAGGTATGTGCAGTCACCAATATTGATGAGGCGTACAATAAATATAGGAAGGAATACAACAGTATGGCAGGCACTAAGGTGGTTACTGTGACTGCACATAAGCCCAGGAAATATGAGAAACCCAATAGACAACATAGTGTAGCTTTCCGTACTAGGTTCAATCAGCAAGCCTCTGATATCAAGAGAACCCTCAACAAATATTGGAATATTCTAATTCAGGATCCCCTCCTTTCTGCACATATCCCTCAACAGCCAGAAGTGATATTTTGACGACCTCAAGATTTGAGGAGCATATTGGCTCCAAGCAGAATCAAACTTTCCACCAAACGTTTAACTTCGGGGTGGAGTACTTTAACCAAAAAGGTAGCTATAAATGTGACCTGGTTTACCCTTGGCATGTTCTTCCTCTCCCCTTTTGGTCCATGTTTGTGCCAATTTGTTGTATATGCATCGTATGTAGCGGTTGCTTGCTCCCTCTTATGCGCATTTATCAAGTGCTGATGCACACGTGGCTTGTATACACTTTTATATTGAGGTTATTATTCTGTGTTTTAGTGCATCCACATTCCCATTCATATATATATATATATATATATATATATATATATATATATATATATTTTTTTTTTTTTTTTTTTTAATTTTTTTTTTTTCCCATATGTTTTTTATAATGTTGGTATGCGTTGCATGTTATTTTTGGCGTGTTTTATTAATATGCGATTTTAAATTTATATATATATTTCCCCTGGGTGATTTGCCAATGCTGCATAATTTGTGTGGCCTCTCTCCACCTCCTCCATTATTTTTTTGGCCCCTTGCATCCTAGTCATCCCTCTCCTTTCATATGCAACAAGCATTACATCTGCCCATTTTTGCCAGCGCACTTTTGCCCTTGTCCTGCATAACCGCGATGATGCACTTCCGGTGCACTGTTAATAGCAGATTTCCCTTGGGTGGGTGGGACAGGGCACATGCATCTTCGCCAGACATGGGAGGTGTGCATGCGCACTAGCGGTGGCACATTTTCGGAATTGTGGCTGGTGGCTATGAGTCTGTGGCTTGCGCTCCATGCATCGCGCCATGAGGCTTGAGGGGGCTACCATCTCTCCAGTTCACTCTGCCTATTTTCTTGGTCCATCAGTAAGTTGTCCACCTTCATAATTTTAAGATTTTTTACATCTACATTGATATTTCCTCTTTGCCACTAAGTTTTCATGCATTGAGGCAAATGTTAATAGGGATTGCATTTATTTGCAGCATGTTAACTGCTTATGGATTGTGTGAGTTACAGTTTTCCTCTAGGCATTAGCTGTGGGGCATAGATATTGGGCGGCCCCTGGTGGGCTTCACCCTTGTCATCTCCATATGGTAGGGGTGTGGTGATGTCCTACACATGTTCTTTCCCCTATATATGAGGTACTGGCACCTCCGGTTGTCTTAGCTCTGAGGAAGGGAATGTGTCTCCCGAAACGCGGCAACTATTTCCAACCGAGCAGTTGTTTTTACAGGACTTCTGTGTCTGGGACTAAAAGATTTGGCTCAGTGTCTGTTTTTATGGTCTTTTTGTGAGTATGCATTTTTGTTACATATTTTTAAACACATTTTTATCACGGTACTGCACGTGGAGAGTGCGCTCTCTTGTGTTTTCTCTTGACAGTCCCTGGCAAAGGGCTAATCCAGTTTCCCACCAGAGTGCTTCTTTCTCCTTAACTGGCCCTGGGGGTGTAGGATTATTCACTCAGTCCTATTCCTATGAGCTAGTGGGTGGGTAGCTGCTTTCAGGCCTTCCACTGGGCTGGCTGCTTCCCTGCTGCACAGGTGGTCCTTGCTCTGGGGGCCGATGAGGTCTTACCTTTCCTCCTCTCCAGAACCACTGCCTGGAGGTGATCCCCTTCCCAACTGGGCCTCCTCCCAGGCTCCTGCACCTCAACCTACTCATTCCATCGTCCACCTGAACTCTCCTGCTTATAAGCAAACTCTCACATTTAAGGGCTGCCCTAGCCCCATGCCAAGCCTCCTGCTTGACGGTTTGGCCAGGGTCCTTTAAGTGTGCAGGCCAGCCTCTCCTCACCCCCTGCCCACTGCTTCTAGAATCTTCTACAAGATTTTAGGGCAGGGGAAGGAATCAGGGGACTGACATGCAGAGCCTCTCAAAATTTCTCAAAAATTGAACTCTAGCTCCCCCTGGCCATCTAGAGGGGCACTATACTGGTATCACAGCCTGTCCAATCCTATATAACAACCAGGGCTACCAACAAGGGCAGAGCCATCCCTCCTGTACTGGGCCTGGACCCCATCAACTCAGCATGGGGTCCTGGGGCCGAGCTGGGAATGGTTAAGAGCCTTAACAGGTCACAGGTGGAGTAATTCTGTAGTTCCCAGCACTTAAAGAAAAGTTTTCTAAGCCCCACAGTTTGCCACAGCAGGTCACCTCTTTCTTCTCTTCTGGGTGCCTGGGTGGGGGTTGAGAGCCTGTCAGGTAGGCTGTATGAGGACCTGTCATTTTTTATGGTGGTGCTAATAATGAATGGCCTATGTTGGTGACCCTTCCGAAGTACCGCAAAGAGGGTTCTTGGTTAGATTTCCATTTTTATACTACCTTGGATAGCAGGATGTCATAATGTTTTAGGAAAACGTTGAAAGACATTTCACCTGCGCCTAGGTCTTTTGTCTAAAAAAATTAGCTCTTTCACTTTGTTTCATATGGGGAGTAGTTGAAAACATAATAAGTCCTGTCATTCAAAAGTTATGTTTCGAAACATGTCCAGCTCTTTATCAAGTTAGGATCAACTAACAGTAGTTGCTTTGCTTTTAAATGGCAGGAGCTATTATGTTTTATACTAGCCCCTATGCAAAATAAGGTAAAAGAGCTATTATTTAAACAAAAGACCTGGGTGTGGGTACGGAATATCTTTACATCCAACATATTTGAGGATCTCTGCCTGGTCAAAGGAGGTTTCATCCTGGCACCATGCATCGGCTAACGAGTCCACTTCAGAATTACAACTACATAGTGTTAAACACAATGTATGGAAAACTGTGTATTTAAGTTTGTAACTACTAAAGAGGTACTGTATATCATAAAATGGTCATGGTAATGTGTCTGTTTTAAAGCATTGGGGTTATTCAGCAAAGAAGCCCAGAGAATAATGCAAACTGTAACCCATAGTGAAAAATCATATTAACCACTTAAAGACTGCCCGCCCGCAATGTACTGCAAAAGGGCGGCAGCTACAGGACCAGCGATGTACCCATATGTTGCTGTGTTTTTCCAGGTTTGGAGCATGCACCCCCTGCTAACCCTTGCTGTCATTCACTGTAGGACATGTTTTGTTAGCAGGCCCCGGCCAAAACACTGATCTCCTGCAACGAATGGAGACACAGAGCTGTGCATGTATTTGTAAAGACAGGCACAGGATCTAGCCGGATCTTCTCTTCCTGGAATGAAATGACACACCACATGTGAGTAAGGCCTGTAGTACACATGAATTCACCTAGTCGTTAAGCTCTCCTGGCAGTAGAAAAACATTAAACGTGGCAAAATCACATGTAAATGCGGTACCTCGTTTAGCCACATTTATCCAAGTTTAGCTCTTGGAAGTTTATGCATTTGATTGGCCAGAGTATTTTCCATTGACACGGATAACCTTCCAAGCACTAAACGGAGCTAATGTTTAGCCATTTTTAGCCAGGTTTACACGCGTTTTTGGCATATTTAGCATTTTTTGGTCAAAACATTTCTCGTCTGAATGCGATTATTCTGTGTTCAGAAGAGGAACATTTAACTGTCCCTAAACTCTGCTGCTCCTAAACTCTGGTAAAAGCCTACGTGTACATGGACGCATAGGCTTTTATTGAGTTCAGAAGTGAAGCAAAAAAAGAGCGCACCAACCTTGCACATTACCTCAGTAAACTATGAATTTATTAAATAAAACATATACAGTTGTGTTCAAAATAATAGCAGTGTGTTGAAAAAAGTGAATAAAGCTCAAAATCCTTCTAATAGCTTTTATTTCCATACACACAAATGCATTGGGAACACTACACATTCTATTCCAAATCAAAACATGAAGAAAAATATATCAAATTTGTGTTGTTCCTCTAAAAAAATTGAAGAAAAGTGAATATTAGACTGTTCAAAAAAATAGCAGTGTTTGTATTCTTCATTACAAACTCAAACATTCACTATATAAACTGAAAAATGTTTGAAGATTTTGCTTTCCTTTGAATCACTTAATTAATATTTAGTTGTATAAGCACTGTTTCTGAGAACTGCTGTAATTCTGTGTTGCATGGAGTCAACCAACTTCTGGTACCTGTGAACAGGTATTCCAGCCCAGGATGGTGAAAAAGGATTCCTTGAAACAGTTCCACAAATGCATGAAAGGTTGTGTAGCACTAAAACAAGGCTGGGGAAGCCCGACCAAAACGGTGAAGTGAAGCAAAAAGAAAGAGTGCACCAACTTTGCGCATTACCTCAGTAAACTGTGAATTTATTAAATAAAAAATATATATATATACTCACAAACAAGTATATATATTTCCTTTGAGGATCTGTTTATGCTTGTTATACTTCCTTGTTTGTGAGTATATACAGTTATGTTCAAAATAATAGCAGTCAGACATCACTAACCTGATCAATCACTGTTTTTGGTAGAAATGATATTCTACATGGCAAATAGCTTACTAGCAGGTGTAGTAGAGTAATTGAAATCCAACAGACCCAACAGTCATGACATGCATGCTGCTGATTCTGTGTAATTGAGTCACTAATTGAAAGGGGCATGTTCAAAATAATAGCAGTGTGGAGTTCTATTAGTGAGGTCATTCATTCTTTGAAAAACAGGTGGCAATTATTGCCCTTATTTAAGGAAGGAAGGCAGCAAATGTTGTACATGCTGGTTACAGCGCATTTCTCTCTGAAATTCTGAGGAAAATGGGTCGTTCCAGACACTGTTCAGAAGAACAGCGTACCTTGATTAAAAAGTTGATTGGAGAGGGGAAAACATATAAAGAAGTGCAGAAAATGATAGGCTGCTCAGCTAAAATGATCGCAAATGCTTTAAACTGGCAACCAAAACCTGAAAGATGTGGAAGAAAGCGAAAAACTACCATTCGAATGGATAGAAGAATAGCCAAAATGGCAAGGACTCAGCCAACAATCAGCTCCAGGAAGATCAAAGAAGGTCTAAAGTTACCTGTGAGTACTGTTACAATTAGAAGACGCCTATGTGAAGCCAAGCTATCTGCAAGAAGCCCCCGCAAAGTCCCACTGTTGAAAAAAAGACGTGTGCTGAAGAGTTTACAATTTGCCAAAGAGCACATTGACTGGCCTAAAGAGAAATGACGCAACATTTTGTGGACTGATGAAAGTAAGATTGTTCTTTTTGGGTCTAGTGGCCGGAGACTGTTTGCCAGACTGTCCGATTGAATCCGATTGAGCATGCATTTCACTTGCTGAAGACAAAACTGAAGGGAAAATGCCCCAAGAACAAGCAGGAACTGAAGACAGTTGCAGTAGAGGCCTGGCAGAGCATCACCAGGGATGAAACCCAGCGTCTGGTGATGTCTATGCGTTCCAGACGTCAGGCTGTAATTGACTGCAAAGGATTTGCAACCAAGTATTAAAAAGTGAAAGTTTGATATATGATTATTATTCTGTCCCATTACTTTTGGTCCCTTAACAAGTGGGAGGCACATATGCAAACTGTTGTAATTCCCACACCGTTCACCTGATTTGGATGTAAATACCCTCAAATTAAAGCTGACAGTCTGCAGTTAAAGCACATCTTGTTCGTTTCATTTCAAATCCATTGTGGTGGTGTATAGAGCCAAAAATGTTAGAATTGTGTTGATGTCCCAATATTTATGGACCTGACTGTAAAAGTGAAAAAATGTCCAAATTGGTGTTTAAACACCACGTAGTAAAAGGAGGAAGTCATGTGACTAACGTGATGCAACGCGTAGGCACGCAGTGATGCACTTCCAGCGCGGACGCTATTTTACTACACCCATGCAAGTACACCCAGAACATGAGGTTCTAAATGCCTGTATACACATGAGTGAAATGTGAGTGCAAAATTGGAAGGTTTGGCTTTATTTTACATACATTAAAAAAGTAATACACTATGGGAGATTCTGCTTATGTTTTATAATGAAAAACTGGCTATACCACACCTGTATACCTGGAGAGGATTTTGCCACCATTACGTTTATTCCTGAGGGGGAGATCGCTGCAGGAAGAGGCGCGCAGTGACAGAGGAATCATGTACATGGAGGATCCAGTTTGGTGATCCTACAGGTGTTTTGACCCTTGCCTATCAAAGCAAGGAGGTGAGCGGGTATTTCAGCTATCTGTGGATATCCTTCTGTGGTCATGCACATCCACTATCCACTTGCACAAGTGCTTTATATATTGGACTACGTGGTGTTTAAACACCAATTTGGACATTTTTTCACTTTTATATATTATTTATAGTGTCATGCGTTTATTTTTTATGCATGTTTGTCACACATAGTGTGACATGGTTATTTCACTTCAGTGTTTACTGTCACGGTGATTTATTTTGTTTTACACAATTTATGTGTTTGGGTAGACATTTGTTTTTTGGGGGTATTCTCTGGTTAGTATTGTAATAAGGAATTTTTTCCTGGATATATGTGCGTTTTTCTTTCGTCTTTAGTCCTATTTTTGGACAGTGTTTATTTATCAGTCCCATTTGGACTATTCTATCTTATTGTTTGAGTGTTCACCATCACTGTAGATCCTATTTAGGATCAATTCACATATAAGAAAAATTAATAATAGCGCCTATGGTCAAAATTATATAACTTACTAATAGTGTACCAGCTGCAAAAAATCACCATATATAAAGTGTACCAATAAATAAATAATTTGCGCTAGTAAATGTGTATAAAAAGAAATCATCAAATCATAAGTCCAGAAAAAAATATATATATGCCAATACCACAAAAAAAAAAAAAAAAAAAAGTGTTGAAAGTGTTACTGGCCCTTTAAGTTCCCTTTTTGAAACACAGTCTTAGAGGGTGCTGGCCCGTTAATGTATTTACTTATTTAATTTATTTATCATTAGTGTTTTATTCAAATTTCTTTTTATTCTATTTTTGTTCTCTTGTTTTAAAGTTTTTTTGCTTGTGATGGCAAATATATTGGATACATTGTATATCCTTTGTGGACTCCTGTCATCTGTGGGGCGGCTTGCTTTGCTTGATTCCCCATTGATGTCAGCTGTTCGTTTCCTGTGAGTGAATATTTAAGGAGGTTGAGACGTCTCACATCTATCCGCTCCGTGAGGACGTCGATGACGAAACGCGTAGGGCGGAGCTTGATTGATGTGACGTCATTACGTTTTTGGCTGCCAGCTACTGCGCATGTGCTGAGTAGCCAGGCTCGTTTATGTGATTGCTGTTATGCTGTTGATGCTGGTGTCGGCTGGGACACCTCTTGAGTAAGTGCAATGAGTACCTAATAAAGGAATTGGTTTTTATAATATTGCACCATGAAGTCTTTCTGTTTCTCTCGAGTGCTTGGCATTTCCCCCCATGGATACGTTTGAAGGTGGTCCTTTATCTATTGGAGAAGTGGATTTTCGATTAACTACAAAGTTTTTCATCCTGTTATTTCGATCGATGAGGATCGATGTGTTGCAGAGTTTTCGTTTCTGAAGATATATTTATGGATGATCTGCCATTATATTATCAAGGTTTTTTGGTGAAAACTTTTCATATTTAGACACTTTTTTTGCACAAAAGTTTTTTGCACTTAAAAGTTTTTTTAATTTTTTTTTTTTTTTTTGTGGTATTGGCATATATATATTTTTTTCTGGACTTATGATTTGATGATTTCTTTTTATACACATTTACTAGCGCAAATTATTTATTTATTGGTTCAATTCACATATACACCATACTTTGCGAGATTATTGGTGTATACACTTTAGTCATTGGTATCACTTTGAATCCTGTAGTGGATTGCAATTCACTTTCTTCACAAAAGGATCCCCAGAGGATCAGGTCACTTTCAGACACTAATAGTATTTACTTTTGATCTTATGTGGATCAAGTCACTTTTATATTTTTTCGTTTATTTAATTCAGATTTTATCACATGTATTTTTATGTTTATGTTTTGTTATTCACTTATGCATGGTATTATATATTATATATTTTATGTAACGCTTTATCATTTATTACATTTTTTGTCCATAGATCATTAGGTATAGGATTAGATGTTAGCAGCTCCTTCTTCTTTTTATATTTGAATCTATTTTTTTAGTTAGGAGCGCAGGAGGTTTACACCAATATAACCTAGCTATGTATGAGAGTATGTATCATAGTAATATTTTTCCTCATTTCCCTCACAGGTGAAAAACTGTGAATCTTTTCCCCATTCAACATTTAAAGTGTTACTAAACCCACAACAGTAAAATCAGTCTGTATTTGCAGTAAAGCATGCTTGTTATATTCACTGGGAAACCTAAGGGGTTAATCCTCTGCATTGTGTAAAATGGCCGTTTGAGCCTGATTGCTTTGTTGCTCCCCTTGTTTAAGTGACCACCTCTTATCTCCTGGTAAGACAGACTGAACCATAGGCATTTTGCACATGCTCAGTTTGGTGTGTATTGCTAGAGAGGTTGTTTTGTTTGTTTTTTCTTGGGAAAGTGCATGTGATCAGCACAGGGTCAATCAGCACTGTCCAGACAGAGGTCAGGGGTTTTGCATCCTCCTAGAGCAGAAATAAAACTGCTCCTAAGCTTTAGTCAGTGCTGTGCTGGACACTGATAGAAGCCACAAGACTGCTCTAACTGCTGATGAGAAAAGGTATTTAGCAGTTCCATGTTCTGTGGTAATTGCATTTCTATGTTCTGTGTACTGTGGGAGAGCAGATATAGTGAATGCAGGGTCCTGGGTTATGTAACACTTTAATGTATGCTGACATTTGATAAATATAGTGTATTTGTTTCCCTCCTTAGTGACATTGTGGGGTTCACAAATTTGTCTAGCACCAGTACACCATACCAGGTGGTAGATTTCCTCAACAAACTCTACACAACCTTTGATGATATAATTGACAACTATGACGTCTATAAAGTGGAGACGATAGGTGATGCCTGTAAGTTGCCATCTTAAATGATAATTTTCTATGTAGTTGCTGCATTGAAAATCATTCTAAAGTTATGTATACATGTGCCACAGTCCAGCAGATACTGAACTGCATGTGTAAACAGTGTTGGAAGTGCCGTGCCGACATCACCCATAGAACCTTTATACATTCTATCTATACTAACCCAGCCTGTACAAACTCATATAATTTAGAGTCCAATTGGTAAAGCAACATATATTTATGAGGTCTATTAAAAAGAATGCACAACACAAATAACATAAAATTGTTACCAATACTTACTGTAATTTTTCCTTCCCTGGCTTTTCCTCATGCCAACAAGACATCGGGTCAACTCCACCCCCTTGACCACGATAAGACATTCCTGAATAAATCAATAAAGGCAGCCAGTACGTGGTGCAGGTGTTCTGTAGATAGCTTGCAACAAACTAGGGAGGACATATGCCAGCATGAGTCTGTGCCAGAAAAGAAAAAATTAGGTAAGTATTGGTAACAATTTTCTGTTTTCCTGGCTCAGCTTCATGCCAGTAAGATCTTGGGACTAAACTAGCCAAACCCAAGGAGGGGAAAGGCACCAGACACCAGGTGCTGCTACAGAGAAAATGTAATGTCTAGACACAGCAGAAGATAACATGGAAGCTCCTATAACTCCAGATTGGGACGAGGCCACTAATTTGTAGTGCTTTATTAAAGTATAAGTTTAATGGCTTAGTCCTTGACAAATACATCAGAAGAGACCTTACGTCTAGTCTGCTCAAACTAGACTCCTCCGTATCTGATGCGAAGGCAAAAACGCTGGAAGAAGCGATTCCCAGTTGAAGTGAAATTCTGAGGAGACCTTAGGCAGGAAACTTTGAGAAGGTCGAAGGGGAAAAAAAAGTTATAAAAAAAAAGCTATTAGGAGTGTTTTAGTAGCATTTAGCATTGAGTATCATTTAGTGGTTTTTTTTTTATTCTGCTGGAAAAACGCTCCCAAAAACTCTGCAAAAACATTTTTTTTATGCTCCTAGGCGCTGAAGCTTGAAAAACCCTACAAAGCTAAAATAGTCTGCATGGACACATAGGATAACATTAGCTTCAAAGAGCAGAAAAAAAATGCTAACAGCTTCTAGGAGGTTAAAAAACGCTAGTGTACATGGAGCCTTAAACATCTGCTGGTTGTTTACACTAGAGAGCTGGCAGCCTGCCAAGATCTGCTCTCAATAGTAAAAAAGTTCAGATTTCAATAACTGTGTTGTGAACTTTGAAAATGCATTTCTCCACATTGCCTTTGGCTACAGAGTTGAATGAGAACTCGCTTTGGTCTCTATGCACACTAGTTTTTTTTAAGCTCCTAGAAGCTATTATCAGCATATTTGTTTTTCTGCTCCTAGAAGCTAAATAAAGTTATCCTATGTATTTGTGCACACTATATTAGGCTACTCCAAAGACATGCTGGTAGGTTAATTGGCTCCTGTCTAAATTGGCCCTAGTATGTATATGTATGAATGTGAGAGTTAGGCACTTTAGATTGTACGCCCCTTGAGGGTTAGGGACTGATGTGAATGTACAATATATGTATGTAAAGCGCTGTGTAAATTGACGGCGCTATAAAAGTACCTAGAATAAATAAATGCAGTATGGCTTCTTGCAGCAGAATGCTGCAATGTCAGTGACTTATCTTGCTGAGACCACCGCAGCGAGAAACACTGTTTTTAAAGTGAGATACCATAACAGATTGTCTGTCTGAATTCTGAAAAAATTATGATTTCAACAACCTTTTTAAAACTAATGGCAAATCACACCAGAAAAAAAGGACGTATCGACTTATCGGAAGAATTTTGATGCTGCTCTGAGGAATCGGACCAGTAGAGGCTTCCTAAACCAGGATGTATCCGTAAGGGTCAAAAGTGCTGACACTTGAACTTTAAGGGTGTTGTAGCTTAGACCTGCATCAAGCCCAGATTATAGAAAATTCAACACATCAGCCACTGTGGGCAACTGGAAAGAAAACCTATGTTCAAAAGAAAAAGCTTTGAATCTCTGACACACTTGGTGGTATGTGACTTTGGTAGAAATTGTCCTAGCCGAAAGGAGGGTGGACATCACTGATTCTAAAAGATTTAAGCCTTGCAGCTTACCTCTTTCAAATTCCATGCAGTTGAGACCAAATGGGCTGGATTGGGATGAGTCTTGCAATTCTGAAGGAGTAGGCCTTGGGCCTGAGGAAGTCTGATTGGTGGATACTTCGCCAGGTTAAACAGGAGGGAAAGCCATGGCCTCCTTGGCCAGAACAAAGCAATCATGGCTGACACCCCTTCTTCCATGATCTTCAGTAGCGACTATCAGAGCAGTTGGTGGAAAAAGGTCAACTTGCTTGAATTTCCACCTCTAGAAGTGGGCATCTTGAGCTAGAGCTTGTGGACAGAAGTAGCAGGAGAAGAACTGAGGTACTTGGCAGTTAATCGGAGTTGCCATGAGATCCAGCTTGGGAATTCCCCATTAAGCAAATATTTCTGCCAGATATCTCAAATCAAGTATCCACTCTGTGTGGTTTGAAAACCTACTGCTCAAACGGACAGCCAGGGTATTCTGAAGGCCCGGTACATACGCTGCAGACAGATCTCTGCTGTGATCTGGAGAAGCTGAGGACTCATCGTTCTCCCTTGTTTCATTATGTATCAAACATCAGAAGGTTGACTCTCTTGCCCTGAATGATGGGCAGAAATTTCTTAAGAGCCTCCGTGGCCCCTCTCAGTTCCAATAGATTGGAAGAACATGGAATCTAAGAACACCATGTTCCCTGAGCCCTCAGGTCCCATCAATGAGCCCCCCAACCGAGGAGACTAGCATCTGAAGTAATTGTGATCCAGTCTCCAGGGTTGGTGGGCCTGTCCAGAGAGAGATTGCCCCTCTGGCTCCACCAAAGGAGGTTGCTGAGAATGAAGAGAGGAATCTGTGATGCCACTGGCTCAGAAGGCAAAACTGGAATTTTCTCATCTGCCATTGCACCCACGGAACTGCTGGAATACAGGCTGTTAGAATGCCCAGGAAACTCATACCCCTGCTGACCAAAATCAAGGTTGAAGTCATCATCTCCATGGCTTTCAAGCACACCCACTCCATCTTGTCCTCAGGAAGGTAAACCTTGTACTGGAGTGTGTTGAAAGGACATACCCAATTATTTCAGTCTTGCACCAAGTCCATCCCCACCATCAGGGGCTCTGGTGAAAAGGCAAACTGGGACTTAGACGCCACGTCCTGGGGAATCCCATTCCGTGGATCACTAGAGATCCCGCCGGGCGGTGTCTGACACTTTTATTGATGTATTCAGGAATGTCCTATTGGGGGTTAAGGGGGTGGAGTTGACTTGAGGTCTTGCTGGCATGAGGCTGAGCCAAGAAATATAGATGTGTAAGAACAGATTTCCTTGCAGCACTCTTATCCAGCTAATATACTGTACTTTAATGTGCTGTCCCAATAGAGGGCACATTACAGGGTTATGTTTACTGTATACTGCTATTACTCTCTCTAGAATGCCACCTGTGTGTTTTTACATATACAAATCATATGTTTTCTTTTAAGACATGGTTGTTTCTGGAGTGCCTAAAGAGAATGGTATTTACCATGCCAGTGAAATTGCAAGCATGGCTCTAGACCTAGTTGCTGTGTGCAAGACATTTCGAATTCCTCATAAGCCAAACACTCAGCTCAGGATCCGTGCTGGAATTCATTCTGGTATGTTATGCCACTCCACCAAACTTATTGATTACAATACTGCATGAACATTTACTATTTCCAATGAAAGCGGGGCACTAAGGAATAATACTAATAGTGTTGAGAATAATAATTTTTTAAAACCGTCTTTATTTAACAAAGTATATAAGACAGAGAAAGGGTCAAGTTTCAGAAATATTGTCATGACATATTGTATTACAACAAAAATATAATGGTTTCACATTCTTTGTCTATATTATTTCCATCCAAACTGTCAAGCCCTTGAATGGCTGGTATCATAATTGATCATATATGCACCATAACAACTTAGCTATAAAGGATGTGAGGATTTAGTTCCACTTTAAGTAAGGTGTGGACAATTCTAAAGTGTGCCTATGTAATAAATTAAACGTGAAATGAGGATGTTATCTGGAGCATTTGAACTTAGAAACTAGGTTTGATGTCATTAAACTGTATTAGCCATTAAGACACAATAGGATTTGGCCTCCATAGTTCAAAAGAAATGTTAAGAAAAAGTGAAGAAAGAAGGGAATAGTATTTTTATAATAGCAGTTGAAAACTGCAGAAGATGGCATGTCACGATGGCAAGGACCTACAGTGGGTACAGTTTATATTCCACTCTTTGATAACACAATCTCTGGGCATTGTTATAGTAAGCTGTCCAAAAGTTGCCTGGTAAATTGAATGGATCAACTCTATGTAGGGGGAAATGGGGAAACCTCTGCAACACCAAATGAATATGCACAGTTTCATTATTACCAACAAAATTTGTGCTAATGGGGAAGTTCAAATTATAAGAAGAAAAACATGATGTTGTATAAAGATTTTGGCCTGTAACAGGAAAAAAAATCATGTCTTAGCTACTGAAGGTACCAGACATTGAGCCCTTATCACTGAATCCTCCCCATCCACCTTTTAGATTCAAGAAAAGCTCTGAAATGCTGAGAAGGGAATTTCCACCAGTTATTGCAGGTGTTGCTGCAGCTTACAAATCATAAAAAGATTAGGTACATGCAGCCTATTCTTTAGTAAGTTTACTGGTGATTTGTTATTCTGACAGGAGTTCTTGTTTAAGGGGCAAGTTTTGGCAGACACAAGGCAGAGATAAATATATCCCTTTACTTCCTTTTCTTTTATTTCTTATTCCTTTACAAAACAATAGATTATCCACTGTGTAATGTAAATGTTTCCTTTAGGACCTGTAGTTGCTGGAGTTGTTGGGACAAAAATGCCAAGGTACTGCTTGTTTGGAGACACAGTGAACACAGCTTCGAGGATGGAATCAACAAGTGAAGGTAAATTTGGCTACAAGCCATGCCTTTTATATTGCATCGCACTGTATGCACTACTTTTTGTCTATAATTAAACACCTAGACAATTTAAAATGATAACTTTTATAGCATCATAGTTTAGTGTTGTGTATTTTGTTTCTTGAAGTATAACTCAGTTTTCTAAATGGTTAACTGTTCCCAATAGTCAGAATGTAAGCCATATCTTCCTACTGCAAGTTACATACATCCTCAGTAGGAAAGATTGCCGACAACCTCTTTCTCATCAGTCCCATTCTTTCTTGCCTGAATAGGATTTCAATGAATGTTACTATCTTTGTGGTGAATCACAGAAGCATTACAGAAAAAAACAAATATCGCCTTGAGCTAAACTAAAAAAATTACATTGGGTTGCCACTTTAAGACCAGTACTGGGTCACACTGTATGCATTTGCTACATTTGTGTATGAACAGTATTTTCTTTTTAATTCCCTGTTAGCAATATGCCCTGTGAAAAGGCTTGTCCACATGAGTGAGCACATTTTACCACAATTACTGATTTGCAAGAAGTGGTCCTGATGCATTGTAATGACACATCACACTGTTTTTTCCTTTTTTTCAATGTTCTTGAAATGTCACAAAATTACATTTTATTCATGTGTATGCACTCCACGGTGTTGCAATGTCATGTAACGCGTTGCAATACATGTGGTCACAAAAAGTACATTGTGTCATAGTTTTCAAGGAAATATTACTGTAGCATAGTGATATAAATTGAACTCATAGGGTTTGCCTGGGACTGCACTAGGCATGGCTGCCTAGTGCAGCCCAACATATATGGTGTGAATGAGCCCCAAAGAGTAACATTTAACCAAAGTACCAGCGTCTCATCCTGCCCTGGCTTATCAAAGGCTACAGGAGGCACAAAATGAGCAAACCTGATGATGTTGTGCAGATTTAAAGTGTTACTACACCCACAACAGTAAAATCAGTTTGTAAAGCATGCTTGCTATACTCACTGTGGAGGGTAATCCTCTGCATTGTGTAAAAACACTGTTTGATCCTGACTTATCTGATCCTCCCCTTCTTCCCGTGTCCCCCTCTTATCTTCTGATAAGACATATCATGTGGAATCACTCTGAACATGCTCAGTTTAATGTGCATTGCTAGAGAGGTTTTTTTTTTCTTTGGAGAGTGTATGTGATCAGCACAGTGCCAATCAGCACTGTTCAGACAGAGGTCAGGGGTTCTGCATCCTCCTAGAGCACAATGAAAACTACTCCTACAAGGTTTAACCAGTGCTCAGCTGGACACTGATAGAAGTCACAAGACTGCTCTAACTGCTGATGAGAAAAGGTATTTAGCAGTTTAGATTTACTAAAATAATTGCACTTCCATGTTGTGTGTACTGTGGGAGACCAGATATAGTGAATGCAGGGTCCTGGGTTTAGTAACACTTTAACTAATGAAAGGGCTGTATTAACATTTAAGCCAAATATTTCAGTGGTGGCTAATACCAATGTCTTAATTCAATACCTTCTCCTGTAAAAACTGAACCCACTAACAAGCATTACTTCCATGGTTCCAAGTGATGGTGAAAAGCTGTGCTACTGTTGTTGCAGTACGTGCAAATACTACATCTCTTCTGTAAATAAATACTTTTTCAATTTATTCATGGCTGTGGGAAGATTCATCTGGGCTGTATGAGATGGCAAATGACATATCAATCTACGCTAATAATAGTAATTATCATCTCTGTATCATTTTAACATATTTTGATATGACACAAGTTTAATTAGTTACTATTTGGAAACAAAGACTTTAGGTAAATGGTTATAAAATTAATTCCAGAAGCACTTGAAAACCCTATAGGCATTAAAATGATAGGCGATAATGTGATCATAACTACCCTGACCACAGGTCATAGACGGGTCATTATGTGGTAAACTTTTAGGAGTAATAACTTTTAGGAGTATAAATTCTGGTGATAACAACATCAAAGTGATTTGAACAACATTCTCCACATGAAAACAAGGGACTAATGGGCCTATTAGGCATGACAAATGACTCAGAGCAATATATTCTCCATGAAGCATCTTCAACTGCACCTTTGAGAATGTTGTTAATAAAAACACATTCCATGACACTGGGAGCCAGAGCAGCAAAAAACCCAGAGTCAGCTGAAAACCAGTCTGAGAGAAACACTTGTTCTGAGCTTTTTTAGCCCTTCTAAACAACTGGAAATACAACCTGATCCATACAAAGATGGATTTGAAGAATGTCTCTTTAAAAAAGGAAAAACAATTTTTAATACATTAAGGGCATTAAAATAAATAAAGTTAAAGTGTTACTAAAACCAGGACCATGTATTCACTATATCTGGTCTCCCACAGTACACAGAACATGGAAGTGCAATTATTTTAGTATCTTGAAAAAGTATTCATACCCCTTGAAATGTTCCACATTTTGTTATGCTACAACCAAAAACATAAATGTATTTTATTGGGATTTTATGTGGTAGACCAACACAAAGTGGCACATAATTGTGAAGTGGAAGGAAAATGAAAAATGGTTCTCAATATTGTTTACAAATATATGTGAGAAAAGTGTGGCATGCATTTGTATTCAGCCCCCTTTACTCTGATACCCCTAACTAAAATCTAGTAGAACCAATTGCCTTCAGAAGTCACCTAATTAGTAAATAGTGTCCACCTATGTGTAGTTTAATCTCAGTATAAATACAGCTGTTCTGTGAAGCCCTCAGAGGTTTGTTAGAGAACATTAGTGAACAAACAGCACCATGAAGATGAAGGAACACACCAGACAGGTCAGTGATAAAGTTGAGGAGGCATTTAAACCAGGGTTAGGTTATAACAAAATATACAAAGGTTTAAACATCTCACAAAGCAATGTTCAATCCATCATCCGAAAATGGAAAGCGTATGGCACAACTGCAAACCTACCAAGACATGGCCGCCCACCCAAATTGACAGGCCGGGGAAGGAGAGCATTAATCAGAGAAGCAGCCAAGAGGCCCATTGTAACCCTGGAGGAGCTGCAGAGATCCACAGCTCAGGAGGGAGAATCTGTCCACAGGACAACTATTTATTGTGCACTCCAAAAATCTAGCCTTGATGGAAGAGTGGCAAGAAGAAAGCCATTGTTGAAAGAAAGCCATAAGAAGTCCCATTTGCAGTTTGCGAGAAGCCATGTGGGGGACACAGCAAATATGTGGAAGAAGGTGCTCTGGTCAGATAAGACCAAAACTGAACCCTTTGGTTTAAAAGCAAAACTAACACTGCACATCACCCTAAACACACCATCCCCACTGTGAAACATGGTGGTGGCAGCATCATGTTGTGAGGATGCTTTTCTTCAGCAGGGACAGGTCAAAGTCAAGACCTAAATTCAATTGAGAATCTGTGGCAAGACTTGAAAATTGCTGTTCACAGATGTTCTCCATCCAATCTGACAGAGCTTGAGCTATTTTGCAAAGAAGAATGGGCAAAAATTCCACTCTCTAGATGTTCAAAGCTTGTAGAAACTTCCCCAAAAAGACTTGCAGCTGGAATTGCAGTTTTTTCATCACCTGAGTCAATACTTTGTAGAACCACCTTTCGCTG
The DNA here is from genome assembly GCF_062004578.1 of Staurois parvus. Lineage (NCBI taxonomy): Eukaryota > Metazoa > Chordata > Amphibia > Anura > Ranidae > Staurois > Staurois parvus. The sequence continues at coordinate 8,744,115 of NW_028317808.1, forward strand.
CAAGTCCGTCACAAAAATAAGCCACATATGAAAAAAATATATATTTATTATATAATATTCTGGAATTGCTAGAAAATCTAGTTTAATATCTTGGCTTTTGAAGATGTACATTATTCCCAGTTGTTGACTATGTTTAAATTATCATATAAAGTTAGAATTTACAAATTTCTATATAAAATTCCTCCAAACATCACTGCCAAACTCAAGATTGCATTCTCAAGGTATGGTATAGGAGGCAGTTTCAGATAGCATGCCTAACTCCAGCAGAGTGATGCATAATTTTGCTTTCAAGTTGGATGTTCACCTAGGTCACTTTAGACTTAGATACCCTCTAGAAAAGATGAGGAAGTAATGCAGACCACAAAAGTTCTCTACAAAACGTCCATCAGCGTGGATGAATCTAACCTTTTCTATAGCTTATTTCCATAAAAATGATCTATCCTGGATGCAAATGTTACACCTGTTCAGCTAATGATCGATATAATGTTGCAAATATCCTAACAGAAACATGGATTCTTTTTTTTTTTTTTAAGCTTCTGTTTAATCAAGTTTTGATTGAAAAAACACAAAACAGAGCCTGCTGGGTATACCCTGGCTCGAGGTGGATACAATACTGTATAAAAAACACTAGAAATGTCAAAAGATTAGTTCTAAATGAACAATGCCGGCGGGTGGTAACCTTGCTCAGAGTACCAAGGCAAAGAGAAGGATAAGTGCAAAATAATGTAGTCCTGTCCAATACCACATTAGGGGACACATAACAATGAGGTGGGGGGAAAGAGGGTAACTTAGCACAAGGGGATCACATGAGGCCATAGAACCAATATCATATAACAGGAGGTGAGACAAGAGGTAGGCATTTTGAGAATATACAACTTAGGCAGCTGACAGATCTGAATCTATCCAGACACTCCAGGCTTTATTGAACTTCTCGGTGCACCCTCTAGAGTGGTATTATTATTATACGGGATTTATATAGCGCCAACAGTTTGCGCAGCGCTTTACAAAATGAAGGTAGACATTACAGTTACAATACAATTTGGTACAAGAAGAAATAGAGGGCCCTGCTCGTTATGTTGCTTTGTACAAGGGAACCAGAGAGTTAATGAGCAACTTCCATAGAACAAAAGTGGGGCAGTAGAAGACTTCCATTGTAGCACTATTGTCTTTCTGACACAATACAGTAATAAACCGTGTAAGGTCCTAACAGCTCTGGTATGTGCCAAGGCACCCACAAAGCCCAGATCTGTTCATGTTCCATCTAGGAGATGGGGTAAGAATTATTAAAAGTTGCGTGTCCCGCACTGAAAAAGCACTTCCCTTCTCCAGTCCTTGTATACTACAATCCCATGCTCAGTTCTGAGCAACCTGTCATCACGGTCAGACATTGTTACATGCAGATGTATTCCAAGCCTAGATCTTTAGATGCTCCAATGGTGAGCAGTGCAGTGAAGATGAGATCGTATCTTAAAAGTCTGCTGTCTAGCTCAGTGTTTCTCAACTTTTTTTCAGTCAAGGCACCCTTTAAAATTACGGACAGTCCTGAAGCACCCTTTAAAATTATGGATGGTCTTGAGGCACCCCATTCTAAAATGGGGGCCTCTAAACTGTCCATAATTTTAAAAGGGCAACCCATTCTAAAATGTGAAAAACTATTCTAATAATTTTACCTAATGCAGCAGCATCCACACACATAGGACACCCAACATTAGAGTTGACTTATTCTTCCAAAGCAAATACACTTTTCCACACGGATACTGACTAGTATTCCAATGTTTCTCCTCTCCCTCAGTTTTTCTCCATCACTGAGCTAATGTGACCCCAGCGATGACAGAAAGGGTAGGGGAGGTTCAAACTAGAATGCTGTGTAGGCAGCTGACATCCTCCTTATCAGCTGATGATGTCATTGGATGTCAGGACACAGACGGCAAGAAGGTCGTAATGGTGCACAATGAAAACCTGTGGCTTTGTGTAACTAAAAGGCAGGCTTGTTCCACCCGCTGGCTTGTATACAAGTTTTGGGCAATTTTTAGACATTTAGCCAAGGCACCCCTGAAGACTCCTCAAGGCACCCCAGGGTGCCTAGGCACCCTGGTTGAGAAAGGCTGGTCTAGCTTCATCTTTTTAAGAAGTCATTACAGGTTTATTTTAAATAAACCCAGGCTACTTTTGTTTCATTGTCTATTTTAAAATGTATATTGTCAATATAATTACTATATTGTCAATAATAATTAACTATGAAACAGAATGATTACATATTACAAAATGCAGTGCAAATGTGATGTTCATGGGACTATTTGATTTAATGCTGGAATTTCTGTGTAAACTTAAGTTGTTATGTATAACAAAGGTGAGAAGATAAAATGCTCTTATTCTTCTCTGACAACATTTCTTATACCATCTGTCCAAACATAACTTCAAAGCTATCACTGGTGGAGAAAAAAAAGTGACAAGTGTCTGTTGACAGTCTGTTCTGAAAGCTTAGCCTCCAACACCAGTCACACCAACACACTCTAGAAGCTACTACTTCATTCTGTGCATTTTTCTGCTTTGAAATGAGTTGCTTCACTGGTGTTGCACAACTGTAATCCTGAAGGAAATCCTACAGGCCAGATTTCAAGATAATGCACAATTTAGACTGGCCATAGATGGGTAGAATTTCAAACAAAAAGTCTTAGGAATAGAAACTTTTTTTGTTTACTTTTCTAATTATTAGTGTGGTCAATTCGACATTCAGTTTTGAACACAGTGACAAGAAGATTCAAAGGAGCTGTGTGTAATTTTATTTTCTTCCTAACGGACAAATCTGAGTGTATGTGGTTTTTCTTCAGTAAGGTCCGTTCCAAAATCAAGTGTTAAAAGCAAACAAAATCTTTGGTACGACAACTCCTGCTGCTGTCAATCATAGCCAGTGAGGAGAGAGTGGAGGGTGCCACTGTGCCACGTTCTGTGTGTCAATGGATGACAGCGAGCACACATGAGTGCCCCCATAGCAAGCTGTTTGCTATGGGGGCACTGGGCAGGGGTGAGGAGCCAGGAGCACGGACGAGGGACCCAAGAAGAGGAGGATCAGGGCTGTTCTGTGCACAATAAAAAATGAATCCTTTACAGCCACTCTAAAGTGCATGTACGGGCAAAAGCTAAAATATAGAGTCATGCTCGCCTCAAAGCTTATCCCTGCTAGTTGTATATGAAAACACGAAAGTACACCAGTTGATTATTTAGGCCTAATAGTGGGGACAAGACTATTCCTTTCAGTCTGTAAGTATACAAATTTATGGATGACCCTGTTAGATATCATTGATGTAGTGGAGCCTCATATGGATTAGGTCCAGGTACATCAAGTAGGGATTCACTTGTAGTGTCAGATACTGTAGCAATCGTGCACACAGAGATGGATGCGAACCTCCATTTTGGCAAAGGCCTCCATCTTCTATCATTTTCTACTCTCAAATCAGCTTCCCTTATCCTCCCTCCCTCTCTGTTGAGTGACATGTGCTCTGTATGATGCAGAGGTCACAGGCAATCAGGCTCAGCGGGAAAGCTCCAGGGCTATAAAATCCCAACCTAGCTGGTGCCCAGATGTCTGTTAGCTTATCAATCTGGGATATCGTAAAGCCATAAACCAAGTCCTTCACTGAGCTCAAAGACATTCAAGATAAACTGTGAACCAGACATCACATTCAACATCCACTTTCCCTTATGATTACATATCTTGGAATATGAAAGACTTACATAAAAACCAAGCATATATTCAGACCGGTCACTTTAACACAAGTCGTCTGATATATTACACCCCCTAGCTGACACAAACAGGAGAGCAGAAAATTATATCTCCTTAACCGTCCCAGCAGGCATGTCATATTTCATATCTAGATGTTCAGCAGATGATTCTGCGTATTAATCTACCCGTGGATAGAATGTTACATGTACCTAGGAAAAGTTATTGACCATAGTATAATTTGGGAGGGATTTGGTCATAGCCTGAGCTCCCCACCTACAGCACCCCTCCCCAAATGAGGTGATTGGTTCTCTGCTTTAAGGAGACACCCTGCTGAGTTCCTAGAAAAAGGCTGTTATGCTTGGAGCTAAGTAAGCTGAGTTGCGCTAAGTTGAAGATTCTCCCTTTTAACATCGGAACCAACTTTGGGAGATAAGGCACCCTTTTGGCTCAGAAAACTTGATCTGCTTAAACCAGGACTTTAGGCAAGTACTTTATCTCTCTAAAATCCTTTCTGTTATCTCTTTGCTGTGTTATTGCTCTCTGTATATTTATATATATATATTGGCTACATCGTTTTCTGTAAATATTTTTATTGCACCCTTTTGACCTTTTAGTAATAATCTTACTTTCTGAAAGTGTTGAACTGTTTCTAAAGCTCTTTAATGCAAACTAAGAACCCCTAGTTCTGAAGAGCGCTACTGTGTGTTTTAAAACGTCTGCATACATCTGTCTGCGGTGACATTGTATATACAAACGATTATTCAAACATCATAGTGTTATTGCTGATATTGCCGAGTTTCCTCTTTCTCTGTACAAAAAGGAGGTGGTGGCAGTGTGAAGGGTTAATTGCGTAATTAACCTGACCCAGTAACAATCGCTCCAAGGCTGCAAGTACACAGATTGTGGTCCATTAGCTGGAAAATCTTTGTGCAGGGTGCAGCTGGGCGTGGCATTGTTATGCACGTGACAGCGCGGTTTTAGATTGGCTAGTCCTTGGTTTGGTGAGAAGGGCTGGGGTCTGACGCCGCGATCGTCACAGATACCACAGAGTTAGTCCAGGGTAGCCTACACATTTCTAAATTGCTATGAATATGAATGGGATTCGAATATTTTAGGAAAGAGGATATTGCTGCTCCCAAATAGCCCTTACCTGTCTTCTCTGTATGTGTTATACATATAATGCTAGCCTATATGTTGAATGCACTGTTTTGTGTTATTAAAGCCCTTCCTTGGGATAAAAATGATCCTCCCCACAACAATCCCTTCCTCCCACCCCCCAACTGATGTGTCTGGTTTACTATGCACTTGTATTAAAAAGTATCCTGTTCTCTTTGTATTTCTTTCTTTGTGTGAAATTCCAGGTGATCCCACTAGTCCCCCTGCTTTCCTATTTCAGCCTGGCTACGTTATGTATGAGAGCACATCCACAGGTTTCTGGCTGTGCTGGGAGAACAGCCTGCCTGCACACCAATGGTCAAGACTTCTGCTGACATCCCCCTGCACAGCCATGCACTGGGAAGATCAGTGTGTTGCTCTTTTTTCGGTCTCTTGCTGACACCTGACACACCCCGTCCCCCCCTGCAGTCCTTGCCCCACCTCTCTAAGCCCCCTATGCAGCTGAGAACAGAGGTGATGTGATCACCAGATATATATATATATATATATATATATATATATATCTGCATTTCTATTTTAGACTGAATGGGTTGTTTTAACTGGTAAGAGTTTGCAATTACTTTAAGCTAGCCTTGCACGAAATTCATGAGTATCCTTGTTAGCATCCCTGGTAGCTCTATAAAAGCCGATTTAAAGTTGACTGGGCCAGGTAGAAAATTATCACATTATCCAATGAATCAGATGCAGTCCTGTCTGAATGCCTGAACAGTGATTTGATATAGTCACTGTTCGTCTGAAAAAAGCCAGCAATGCAGATTCCTTCTTCCACAATGCTTAGTGTGAATGGAAGAATCTTTAAAGTGGTTGAGAACCTATACATATGTGATGGGAGTCACTTTGGGTGGGGGGCCCATGGAATACAGCTCACTTTGGAGAGGTGGGGAAACTCCTGTCTCAGCTCCCCATATCCTTCTTATGTGTAAGTCATCCTGTGCCTGTTAGGGGTACAGGGTGAAATGTCCTAATATTGGCGTGGGGAATTGTTCATTGTTTAATGCCATGTGGTTGCATCCCATTGTTCTATTGTGTGTCTTGCTTGGGAGCAAACTATTATGGGATGTATGTGTTTGTGTTTTGGCTTGGTGGGGGTGTCTGCTGATGTGTCTCTTGTTGCTTAATGTGGTTTGCCCTGCCCTGTGTCATTATGCAGGGAGGGGGAATTGTTCTCTTGAATGTATATATCTTTTATCTATGTTAAAATAAAGTAGTCTATTTCCTGGTTTTACGTCAATTGGTGTCCGTGGTCGGTGTTTGGACAGGGAAGCGGTAGTCTAACGGAAACACCCTAGTGCATTCGGGGTCCTGTTCCGTTACAACATATACTTAGCAAAGTAAATATCCTCAGTTGATACACAGAGATGAAACCAATCCTCCTACAAAACGTGAACTTGTTTATCTGCAGTCTTATCTTTTTTACATCCATTCAAACTGCTGATTTTATAAAGCTTGGCTGAGAGTTCAGAAAAAAAAGGAGGAAGAGAGCTGAAATTTCACACTGCAAAGCTCAGTGAGGAGAGCTCTGATTGCTGACTGGAGGGAAGGGACACACCTCCCTCCACATAGCACACATGAACAGAGCTGAGGCTATCACTCTACTTGAGGTCCCTCCCCTGTCACCATTTTTTTCTTGGTGTCAGGAAAACTTGTCAGAAGTGATTTCATGCCGATAGCAGAGGAACGAAGCAACAGGCAGAAATGACACTTAGTGCTCTTAAATGAGACACAGGTACACACTATAGAGGGATACGCTTTGTTCGTATTTCATGTCTGAGGTTTACAACCACTTTATGTTTAAACAAGAGGTATATAACAGTGTATGGCTTTATCCCAGTATGTGAACTCAGGGATAATGCAATTGTTATTTCTGCTTTCTCATCAACTGTATGTCTACTGTTGGAGCTATAATGATGTGCGTGGATAAATTCTACCACTGTATATGTACAGAAATCTCATCTGTCACTGCCCAAAATCCTTAGCCTGTGGATATTGTTGATGTGATTTCTTTTCATTAGATTAGCTCTACATATGGCAGTGTCTAGCCTTCAGTAGGCTTTACTGTGAAAATGCTTACACTTTATTTTTTGAACCCAAATGATCCTCGATAATGGCAAAACTGCTACAAGTCTAGGGAGTGCAGTGCTCCCCGAACTGCCAGCCAAACAGGTCAGCACTCCCTTAGTAGATGACCTCGTTGAAACATGCACATTTTGAGTCATATAGGGCATGCTATGATAGAGTTTTCGGTGTATGATGTGTGTGTATGTATGTGTGTGTGTGTATATATATATATATATATATATATATATATACAGTTGTGTTCAAAATAATAGCAGTGTGTTGAAAAAAGTGAATAAAGCTCAAAATCCTTCTAATAGCTTTTATTTCCATACACACAAAAGCATTGGGAACACTACACATTCTATTCCAAATCAAAACATGAAGAAAAATATATCAAATTTGTGTTGTTCCTCTAAAAAATATGAAGAAAAGTGAATATTAGACTGTTCAAAAAAATAGCAGTGTTTGTATTCTTCTTTACAAACTCAAACATTCACTATATAAACTGAAAAATGTTTGAAGATTTTGCTTTCCTTTGAATCACTCAATTAATATTTAGTTGTATAAGCACTATTTCTGAGAACTGCTGTACATCTGTGTTGCATGGAGTCAACCAACGTCTGGCACCTGTGAACAGGTATTCCAGCCCAGGATGATTGGACGACATTCCACAGTTCTTCTCTATTTCTTGGTTTTGCCTCAAAAACTGCATTTTTGATGTCACCCCACAAGTTTTCTATTGGATTAAGATCCGGGGATTGGCTGGCCACTCCATAACGTCAATCTTGTTGGTCTGGAACCAAGATGTTGCACGTTTACTGGTGTGTTTGGGGTCGTTGTCTTGTTGGAACACCCATTTCAAGGGCATTTCCTCTTCAGCATAAGGCAGCATGACCTCTTCAAGTATTCTGATGTATTCAAACTGATCCATGATCCCTGGTATGTGATAAATAGGCCCAACACCGTAGTATGAGAAACATCCCCATATCATGATGCTTGCGCAACCATGTTTCACTGTCTTCACAGTGTATTGTGGCTTGAATTCAGTGTTTGGGGGTCGTCTGACAAACTGTCTCCGGCCACTAGACTCAAAAAGAACAATCTTACTTTCATCAGTCCACAAAATGTTGCGCCATTTCTCTTTAGGCCAGTCAATGTGCTCTTTGGCAAATTGTAACCTCTTCAGCAGATGTCTTTTTTCCAACAGTGGGACTTTGCGGGGGCTTCTTGCAGATAGCTTGGCTTCACATAGGCGTCTTCTAATTGTAACAGTACTCACAGGTAACTTTAGACCTTCTTTGATCTTCCTGGAGCTGATTGTTGGCTAAGTCCTTGCCATTTTGGCTATTCTTCTATCCATTCGAATGGTAGTTTTTAGCTTTCTTCCAAGTCTTTCAGGTTTTGGTTGCCATTTTAAAGCATTTGCGATCATTTTAGCCTATCATTTTCTGCACTTCTTTATATGTTTTTCCCTCTCCAATCAACTTTTTAATCCAGGTATTCTGTTCTTCTGAACAATGTCTGGAACGACCCATTTTCCTCAGGATTTCAGAGAGAAATGCACTGTAACCAGCATGTACAACATTTGCTGCCTTCCTTCCTTAAATAAGGGCAATAATTGCCACCTGTTTTTCAAAAAATGAATGACCTCACTAATAGAACACCACACTGCTATTATTTTGAACATGCCCCTTTCAATTAGTGATTCAATCACACAGAATCAGCAGCATGCATGTCATGATTGTTGGGTCTGTTGGATTTCTATTACTCTACTACACCTGCTAGTATATTATTTGCCATGTAGAAATATAATTTCTACCAAAAACAGTGATTGATCAGGTTAGTGATGTCTGACTGCTATTATTTTGAACACAACTGTATATATATATATATATATATATATATATATATATATATATATGTGTGTGTGTGTATATATATTATATTATATCTCACATTAGACTTATTTATTTTTGTTTTCTCAGCACTCAAAATTCAGTGCAGCTCCAGTGCATATGAACTACTGAAACAAATCGGAGGCTATATTCTGGTGTGCCGTGGGACATTATCTATAAAGGTATTATTTTAAAATGTTACAATCCTAAAGAAATGCACAGGCACAGGCTTCACTGACTTTCTTTAGAAAATGCTAGATGTTTAACAGTCATGTTATTATTATTATGTTGAGACTCTGTATTCAATATTGACTATGCCACTAATCTAAAGTAAGTATGCCACCAGTGAAATGAGTATTCCTGTCTTTTTTACATTTCTTTCGAGCAAAGGTGAGGTGAGAACCTCGCCTGAGGCAGAGTTCCTTTGCTATACTGGAAAGGGGGGGCGCAATGAGTCTCCTAAGTCCCCACTGCTTCCCCACTCCCCACAAAATCTAATAAAGCAGGTAGTGAGATAAGAAAATTACCTTCCCTGTTTGTATTCATGAAAACCAAATACAGTCTGCATCACTTTAACCACTTGAGTTCCGGAAGATTTTACCCCCTTCATGCCCAGGCCATTTTTTGCTTTTTTTTTACTTTAACTGGTAATTGCATGGCCATGCAACACTGTACCCAAACAAAATTTATATCATTTTTTAACACAAATAGAGATTTATTTTGGTAGTATTTGATCACCACTGGACTTTTTTACTTTCTTGCAATATAAACAAAATAAGACCAAAAATTTGAAAATAACTATTTTCTTTTTTTTACCTTTTTTAATTCCAATATTTCTTCATGAATGAGTTTAGAGTGGGTACATAGCACAAACAACAGATGATGGTGCAGCATCACAGTTACAGTTGGGGCTTGTACATAAGCATAAATGTTGAACAATAGAACAAAGCCAAGACGCCCATGTAAGGATAGGCAGGCATTCCAACAGAGAGGGAATGAACAGAGAAAGGGGAAGGTGTGGGTGAGGGGTGAGGGGGGATAGAAGGGAAGGGGGATGGGTTGGAATAAGTCAAGAAAAGGATTAAACACCAGTTATACATTCGCCGGAGCATCATCTGGGTATAGATGTAGAAATACAGCAGTCATATAACATATGTCATCAAAACCCAATATTTTTTATGTTCCTCCATAAAACATATCCAATAAAAAATGTTTTAAAATCAAATTTCTTCATAAATTTTGGCCATAATGAATTCTGCTACATGTATTTGATTAAAAATATCCCAATAAGAGTATATCTATTGTTTGTGTGAAAGTTAAAGCACCTACAAACTATGGTATATATATTAGAATTTTTAAATATTTTTTTTTATACTACTAATAGCAGTGATCAGCGACTTATAACAGGACTGCAATAGTGTGGCGGGCAATCTGACACTAACTGATGCTGAGGGAACTAACTGTCACTGATATCACCAGTGACAGTAATACAGTGATCAGTGATATTATACACTGTCACTGTACTATGGAAACAGGCTGGGAAGGAGTTAACATCTAGGGTGTTCAAGGGGTTAAATGTGTGCCTAATTATGTGTAATGTGTGTTAAGTGTGCTGCTTTTGCTAAGAGATCTCTAAGTTTCACATCTTTGCTTTGCACGGATGAGAAACACAGAGATCGTTCCCTTTGTACAGAGCTCTGTGTCACAGCCTGCCTTCGACCTGGACTGTGACACAGCTGGGAGGATTAGGGCCTAATTATTAGAAGAAGGGGGATATGTGGACTGTGATGCTCTATGTGCCTGCAGACTGTTACCACCAAGGAATAGGCAGTCCGAGTGACTGGCAGGATCAACAGGTAGTTTCTTCAAAAGTTAAGGGCACAGAAAGATTATAGAATTTATTAGTAAGGTTTTACTGTTTTTTCCACATTTACAATCACTTTAACTTTCATGCCCTTCTTCCCATTTCTTCTGTTCTATTTTTTTGCCAGTTGTACTTTTTATACTATACTTGTATATCTCAGTACAGGTTTCCTTTAACTATAATAAACATAAAACAATATAAATCAAAGTAAGATGGCAACACACACTGACAGATGTCACAAATGCCACATTTGTTGTATTGCTGAAAGCAAATTGACCAGTCATGGGAAATAATTATATAAATATGGCCTAAAGTGGTCCTCTAAATGGATGTGCATGGACATCTAAACTCTACACTGGTAGATGCCTTAGATGTACAATTACTTTGAATTTATGTAATTCACCTCTGTTTTTCAATAGGGCAAAGGAGACATGACAACTTACTGGCTTGAGGATAAGACTAGAACATCGACAAAGAATATCAGTCCAGACACCTCTGGGGTTTTTAAGGAAGTTGAAAGAGAGGCTTATGATCTGATACCAGGAGTACTATCCACTGAAGCACTGTCAACTTCATTCTGAATGGTGTTACCTTGCTCTCTTCTAAATTTGTATAAATTTTATGTGAGTCCTATTATGGATGAATAGGCTGGTGTACCTGATCTATCCTGATCCGATACAGATCTGCAGGACATCAAAATGGCTCGGAGACTAGAAAAGCACTGGATGACATTTTTCATAGCAGCTAAAAACTTGATGGCTTAAAGGAACTTTTAAAAAGAGAAGGTGCAATAACCAAGTCAGTGTATAAGCTTTTGGACTTTATTGTTCAGGCTGAACAACTGAACAGAAGTGCATTATTTGATGGATTATGTCTGTTAAGTCCCGTGTTGGTATTATTGTTTCTTTCTCACTATTACTTCTGTAACTAACATGACACCAATACATACTGGTTGACTATTACTTGATTGTTAAGGATTAAAAGGTCAGTCTAGTCAAACCGATTATAGCTCTTTTTATCGCTTATGTGTTCAAGTGGCTTGACTTGTTTTTGCCTAAATTCCTTGATCTGCCATTAAAAGAGGACCTCACTGATTAGCATTTTTTTTCTTTGCAGAGAATGCAGCAGGAATAATTCTTTGCAGCAGTGGGACAGATTTGTTAATTCTAATTATATAAAACATTGATAGACTAGTAAGGAGGTAAGACATCCATCTATAACTGAACGTTCAGTCTTAAGTGGACTGGCCATTTAAGATGTCTTATCTAGTGTCACGTATTTGGTGTAAATCACCCTTCCTGATTCAACAGTATATCTAAAACTGAGATATGAGTACTAAATGGACTGACCATTTAAAATATCTTATCCAGTATCACATATTTAGTGAGTGTTTACATAGTTGTCATTTTTAAATAGAACACGGGGAGGACATAGAGAATATAGGACATTTAGGTACAACAACAGATTCTTAGTACACACTGTTCTAAGGTAAAATGGAGATCTGAGTAGAGGTTAAGAAAATGAATGCATATGATAATTTTTCTTTTATTATAAATGGATAACATGTTCATATGAAAAAGCTTTGCTTGTCCCTCCTTAGCAGAAATTATAACTATTAGATCTACCAAATAAAAGACTACAGATTGAATACAGTTCCCCAAGTTACCGAACAAGGTTGAGAAGGTGTGGATGTTAGTAATTTTAATTATACTACTTGGTTACCATGGGCAAGGAGAAACTTCCCCTAAATAGACGCTAGAAATCAAATGTTACATAACATCTTATAATAACTTAATACATCTAAATGCATTCATAATTCTATAATGGGTGCAAAAATAATACTGTTTAAATATTTGCATCATAATAATACTGATGCTTCTAGTCCTGTATAAAGGAGTCTTAAGAAATTTGAGGCACACACAGTGACCCATGATTGCATTTCTGAGAATTTTTACATTTAAAAATAGAATACATAAAACCTTGGACAGTTTTAGAGCTCTTGCAACAACTTATTTGAGGGCCCTGGTTGATTATGTCATTTGACATACCCAACATTTGCGTGCCCAATAATTGCAATAAAGTTCTGGCCAGCACAGTGTGTAATTCCACTTGTTTTATTTAATCCCCTAAATGTATTAATAACAAGCCAAGAACATACATGAAAGGCATGGTCTAACCCAGACGTTTATCAGTGCTTCCATAATCAGCTCAGTCCAAAGTTCTTCAGGCCTGCCTACAGTACTGTAGTTATATGTATCAACATGATTTCATGTACATTCTTTTGCATGCCTTCTCACCAGCAGCCTTACAAGGTCCACAACCTAGTGGGATGGTGAGGCCACAAAATTGCTTATTTTTGTAGGTTTTGGTTGTTAAACTGCCTTTAAAGCCTTTTGGACTAGCAACTCACCAGACCGAAAGTCATACTGCTGCCCATTTCACAGAGCTTACACATCTGTCAGGAAACAACACCTTTCCTTGCCTGCTGATGCAACTGGATAGGATAAAGAAGAACTGCAGATAAATACAGCTACATAGACAGAGAAGTGAAGAGTCTTCAGTAATAACCTTTGAATGTTTTAAAATTGTCAAGCTGGAGATGTGGACTCACTCCAGGGTGTGCTTAAAAAACTCTGATGAGCATTTTCTGCTTTTTGTCAAACTGGAGGAGGCCCTCCTGGATCTCCCCATGACACAAAGACCTCTGGTAATAAACCTTCTGAACAGGGCAAAGCCTGTTTTTGAACGGCCTAAAAGGAAGTCATCAGAGAAACATCAAATGTGAATAACCCTCCTGGCACAGAAAGGCACTGAGGAAATGTCTCATAGTTAATACTTAGTGTCACTGTGGAGTATAAATATACATTATGTGCAATTTTCGTATTGAAAATGTTCTTGACAACTTTTTTTTTGTAAATAATAATAGAATATATACATTGCATGTGTCTCATGCATATAATAATGGAACAATAACACATGTAATGCATGTAGTACAAGATGACTAAAGTAGTCTTCTTTGATGAAAAGAAGCACTGCTGCTTGTAGGGAACACCATATATCTGTAGCCTCAATATTGCTCAGACTGTCACACAAATGCACAGAGGAAAAAGCAGCTCGTAGCAATGTGGCCTAGTGAATTTCTATTTGGATCTAAATGAACTGCCAATTCCATTCTGTGAACTACGTCTTCATTTAGATATATTAGTCTTCTCCCCAAGACTCTAAATCACTAATGTATATTGGCTGTACATTAAAAGGCAGAAAGTCAGACTTAAATTGGCCATAGATGGTTCGAATCTCGGCCAGTTCAGCAGGGACTAGGTTTGGGCAGGCTGAATGTACCCAAGTTGATTGATCAATTAGCTCGGGTGCAACCAACCTGTCGTGTTTTACATGCGATTATGTGAAAATTCTATTTGCCTTTACAAAATCATCCCCCAAATCACAGTCTAGATTCAGGAAGTAGTTTCTTTGCACTATAGTTGTTACATTGCAGTAAAATGGCAGCAATTCTGAAATTTCTGGTGTCACTATGGGTGAGTATACACTGAAGGTGGAACCCCCCATGTGATATCAGCATATCTCTCCCTCCTTTTTCACCCAAAGCTGATTGACAGTATACAATCTTCTAGTGTTGTGCCTATTGAATGCTTTATAGAACAAATCACCTACCACTGTCATATGATAACATTATTTATTTTTTATTTTTTTATTTCAGGTACTTATATAGCGCCGTCAATTTACGCAGCGCTTTACATATATATTGTACATTCACATCGGTCCCTAACCCTCAAGAGGTCTACATTCTAAGGTCCCTAACTCACATTCATACATACACATACTAGGGACAATTTAGACAGGAGCCAATTCACCTACCAGCATGTCTTTGGAGTAGCCTAATATAGTGTGCACACATACATAGGATAACTTTATTTAGCTTCTAGGAGCAGAAAAACAAATATGCTGATAATAGCTTCTAGGAGCTTAAAAAAAAACTAGTATGCATAGAGACCAAAGCGAGTTCTCATTCAACTCTGTAGCCAAAGGCAATGTGGAGAAATGCATTTTCAAAGTTCGCAACACAGTTATTGAAATCTGAACTTTTTTTTCTATTGAGAGCAGATCTTGGCAGGCTGCCAGCTCTCTAGTGTAAACAACCAGCAGATGTTTAAGGCTCCATGTACACTAGCGTTTTTTAACCTCCTAGAAGCTGTTAGCATTTTTTTCTCTGCTCTTTGAAGCTAATGTTGTGGGAGGAAACCGGAGTACCCGGAGGAAACCCACGCAGACACAGGGAGAACATGCAAACTCCAGGCAGGTGGTGCCGTGGTTAGGATTCGAACCAGCGACCCTAGTACTGCCAGGCGGAAGTGCTAACCATTTAGCCACTGTACTGCCCATGTTACCCACATTATGTTACCCACTAGAGCCCCTGCAGTCATCCCTTCTTAAGCTGACTCTTTTGAGTGCTGCACAGCCAGATCACAGGACTGCATTTTACATGCAGTTCTATGGTACTTCTACAATTTAATTTTGTATAAATGAAAGTCTTTAATGCATGAACCAGGTTTTTCTCTATTGGCCTATGTTTTTATTCTAATGTCTTGACTTCTGCTTTGTGCTTGTTCACTTTTCCTCTGTGCATAATTATTTGTGGGTGTTGGAGCTGAGCTGCCTTGTTTGTGAATTCCACTTTAGAAATACTGAGCAAAATACCAGTTTTACTTTTCTGTACAAGGAACCATTGAGCATGAGTTTACCTTCCACTGGTACTGTGATCTATTACACCCCCACCTGAGATACCTGTGTAGGTTTTGACATTTTGGTGCAAAAACACCTACTGAGAAATACGTATTCTCTTGTCCCTAACAGAAAACAGACTCAGAGCCTGGACAATCAGGTACACATTGTGGAGTGGCGCAGGACATGCTCATTTCATCATACTCAGAAGTACTGGGTATTTCATGGATCCGCAGGTGGCAAATTAGGCTAGTGAGTGAGCAAAGGTAATTGTAGGCTTTCCATATTTTGTACAGTAACGTAAACCTCTTTTTCCAATATGTGTAAAGTGCAGGTTCACTTTAAATTATAGCTTTGCATATCTGAATGCTTGGGAACATTGTAATGCTGGCAAAAGACAATAAACCTGGGATAGGGTAAGGAAAAACATTGTCCTGACATCCCGCAACTTCCTTTACCATGTAGCATATTATAAACTGTTTTAATTAAGTCAAATTCTGAAAATCATACTTAGCTCTGCCTATTATAGCTTTTTATAAGGATTCCTTTCTATCTTTTTGTTTCAAAGTATTATAACCTATTACATTGGTACAAATTTGATTAAATATGTACTGTCCTACCTATATTGGAAGTCTCTCTTAGCATTTCTACTTTTAGTCAGCATTCTTGTCTATTATATGCCATATTGCTACATTCTAGAAACCCTGCAGTGTGAAGTAATACATTATTAAATCTTTTCATCATTTTGTTTAATGTATAATGTGTATTCAATAGCACTCTGTAAATGTAATGTGTTACATAGTTAGATGCAATTCTTCCATGCTTAATAAAGAACAGAAAGTAATACCTTACATCTTCCAAAAATTAAACTACACTTCATCTGAGCACCACAAACCAAAAGTGCTATTTCATTAATTTTTAATATCCAAAGCGAACTCACTCATCCATCCATGTCTTCATGCTTTATTTTGCTATGAAATAACTTTGAAGAACAACCCCCTAGCATTTCTAGCCTGGCCATTGTGAGTAATGAGCAAATGATTCACATAGCATTTACTTGCTGGAATCAATCTGCCCTTAGATCAGACATGCAGGCAGGAGGGTGTGCTTAGTACAGAAAACCCCTCCTCCCCTCCTGAAGACTTCTGCGAAGTACGATATACTTTCCTACCTATTTACTAATGCTAGCAGCATAAAGATTCAAAATTGTCAATGTTGATTGAGAGAGTGAAATTGCACTTTATTGCGTCAGAGGAAGTAATGTCTAACTTACTGGCAAGCATAGAAATTCATGGGCCTTCATTCTATATATTATAGGTGCTTTTTTGATTTGTAAAAAATTCTTTATATTTCGTTCAGTGTGTTTGGATGATAACCATGATGTATCACCCTTTACAGTATATTCATTTTAAAATATTATTACATTCAAATAAAAGGTAAATTAGTGTGCAGTAATGATCATTGTGGATTTTTTTTTTTGCAATAAATATTTGCATGAGAATAAAGAATTGTTCAAAGAATTTAAGAAATCATTGACCTTTAGCGAATCAAACCCTCTGTACCATTTGTAAAGTATTGTGCCAAACACTTCATATACTACATCTGCAAACATACTTTCTACATTTGAACTCTTCAAAAGAGATCAGATTTGTTGACGCCTATTATTTTTTATATTTTATTTCTGTATGTGGTTTTTAATAGCTTCTCAAATATCCTTCAGACAAGTTAATCAAATGTTTTGTTGGTAAGCACCCATGCAGTGATGTGCACTACCTGTTGCTTACATGACACTTTCAGTTTCCTTTTCTGCAATGCTGAATCCTTGGTTAAGCTGGTATTCAAATTTCAACCAATTCATGTCATCAAGGGCCTGGCTTCATCCCAACCAGAGTGCCATTAATGGTAATTGACCAATAGAACAGGATAAAATGTGTGAATCCCAAAATACATAAAGTAAAATATAAAGGACAATGTTTTTTTCTTTTTAATTTGAATATAATAGGGGACAGTTATTAGCCCTGTCAGTTTTTTTGTTGCCACCTGTGTCCCATTGGGAAGATTGCCTCCAAACTAAGGGAAACACTGGTTGTCACCAGGGTCACCAAAACGAGTGTCCCCACTGGAAGATTTCTCTCCTGTTCCTGTTCTAAAGACTGCATAACATTTTGTATTCAAATTTCAACCAGTTCATGTCATCAAGGGCCTGGCTTCATCCCAACCAGAGTGCCATTAATGGTAATTGACCAATAGAACAGGATAAAATGTGTGAATCCCAAAATACATAAAGTAAAATATAAAGGGCAATGTTTTTTTCTTTTTAATTTGAATATAATAGGGGACAGTTATTAGCCCTGTCAGTTTTTTTGTTGCCACCTGTGTCCCATTGGGAAGATTGCCTCCAAACTAAGGGAATCACTGGTTGTCACCAGGGTCACCAAAACGAGTGTCCCCACTGGAAGATTTCTCTCCTGTTCCTGTTCTAAAGACTGCATAACATTTTGGATTTTCTTTCACTTTTGGTGATAATGGTAAACAGCACAAATAGAGAGGGTGAAAATCCCCAATAAGGCACACAGACAACAATAAATACCTACCAGTTGTCCTAAAAACAAATGACTTTAGTTAAATGAACTCTTAAAGTGAACTGCAGACACCAGAGCTACCTAGTATTGCAGAATTAGGTTTTAGGAGACTCCAAGCTTCTTTTAAGTCACATTAAGGCCTTGATTCCACTTTATAAATAGGTATAGATTTTGTTTAACTGAAGTCCCTTGGTAATGTGGCATATTAGTAATTGACCTTAGGTCTTTGAAGATTTGTCTGTGAAGGTTTTTATTTTTTCTAGGTCATGGTATTCGTAGTAGTATTAAGTCACATTCAGCTGGACATTTTCTTTAATGTTGAAGACGTTTCACTACTCATTCAAGAAACTTCCTCGGGTTCTAAGTTGTTACAAATAGTAACTACTTGCATGAAAGGCAATACAGTTTCCTATTACAGAGCAAGTTCAGCAAAATGTAAGTAACTACTATCAGCTCCTCGAGGACTTAAGTACATATAAAGCTGTCCATGCACAAGGATCTTTTTAAGATTTGAAAAGTATTTAAAGATTTCCTTAAAAATTCCACTAATATTTAATGGATTGTAATAAAGATATAAGTAAAAAAATATAACACTGCTGCATTTTGGGTACAAAAGTGATCACAAATATCAGATTATCTTGGAGATATCAGACAAAAGAATGATTTTACATTCTGATTTCCTCAAAACTGTAGTTGTAAACAATTACAATTTGAGTCTATAATAGTTTTGAAAAAAAAGTAAAATCCTGCTAAAAATCTGCCCATGACCAGCCTCAGCCATTTGGACCAAATTACATATTTGTTTTTTTAATAATAGTAGCATTAAGCAACATTTCTAATTGTGGAAATGTAAATTTTACATTGTATATCAGTTTAATCCCGATACTTAAAAAAATATGTGCCTTTACTTTGTCCCCAGTGACCTACCTGAGTTGTAACATTGGTCTATATTTTTTTAGTAACTTGTCTTTCATTAAGTATTTTTGACAGTCTGATTTCCTTTTTATGTCACCTTCCATGTCCTTATTAACAATGAACACAGTATGTGAAAGCATGTGTGCCCATAAATTTTGTTGTATAGCTAACAGCTTTGATAAATTCAAGCATAAACAAAAATGCAAGCAAGCATGGATTCCACTTGTCCTTTTGCACTTGAAAATTATCTTGTACCAACATCTGTGCAATCACTTGTCTAATTAAACTAATCTTAAAGAGTCACTGTCCCTGCCAGCTTAAAAAAATTGCACATAAAAGCACAGAAAAATCCAGTATTTTATATGAATTCTTCAGTGTTTTTCTTTCCATAAATTAATATTTTACACTTGCAAGGAGCTTTTAAACTTGTTAGAAAAATGTGCTAGTCACAGAGCACAACCAATATAGGGGAGAGCTCTAATACCTGTGCCACATCCTTAGGCTCTATTCACACTTCACATAGCAGGAACTATTGTACCCGCTCGGGATTTTGTTTGTGCGATTTTCAGGCAAATCATGTCATGCATAGGGTAGCCCATATACTGGAATAGGCTGTCCTATGTGTGTTTGTAGCAGAAAAGAAGCTCAAAGAACAAATTTTGACCCTGAGCTAGGTGCATTCTTACATGCACATTTTACTGTGATTCTTGCGCATTTTGATGCTCGACAGTTGCAGCAAAATTGCTCCACATTTGGAGTGTCATTCGCAATGAATGGTACCCGAACACACTTCGTGCATTTTGCCACAATTTCGATTGTGGTTAGAACTGGGCTAATCCTGCCCATGATTCCTAATTGTCCAGGTGTGAACGGGGCATTGATTCAAAATGTAAAGCAAGAGTAACTGAAACAGACAGCTGGACCATTGAGGCACTACATATTGACCAATTTCTTGAAAATTATTTTTTTTAATTTAGATAACAAAACAGTAAAATGTTACACACTTGTTAAAACCAAAGCCAAACAGAAAAATGATACAATGCAATTACCTAATTTACAGCTAAATGCTTTATAATGCGTGAGGGATAATTCAAATAAATATAACAGGGACAGTGTCCATTATGTTCTCTAGCACAACCCCCTTCTTGCTTGTCAAAGTCCTCTGCTTTTCTTTTTTTTTTTATTAATATTTTTTACATTTCAATATTAGAATAAATAAGACATCACATTACAAAAATCATTACAAAACACATTTTTCACTGCATATTGTCCCCAATACCCCCTCCCCCCCATGTCCTTCACGATACTCCCAATTATTTTCCAATGCTCTTATTCCTTCTTATTCTCCTAGACTTTCTATGACTTCCATCTCCTCCTTCCATTCTTCTAAATTCTTTACTCTTTTCTTTACTTTTTCTTTTCATCTTTCCTTCCTCTCTTTCTATTCTCTTTCCCTTTTCTCCTAATTCCTCTCATTGTTTTTCTTTTTCACTTTCCTACCTCCATTTCCTTCTAACTTTACTTTTCCCTTTTAGATATTATTATTTCTTCTCTTCAACCTCTATTCTAGATCAACATATCTATTTGAACTGTTAAGCTCATTCCCTTTTTTCCCATGTTCTTTTAAATTTCTCCATTTTATCTTCTGCAGCATAGTATAATTCCTCCATCCTTTATAAATAATCTATTCTGCATATCCAATCCCTTATTTTTGGAACCTACTGAACCTGCCAAAATTTTGGTATGAGTCCCTTTGCTGCATTTATCAAATTAAATATTAACATATTCTTATACTTTTCCACTGAGAGCTTGGTCTTATGAAATAGGCATATACCTGGATCTTTCAAGATACTAACTCCCCAAATTTCCTGTATTTGGTGAATTATTTCTTCCCAGTATTCCTGTATCTTGGGGCAATCCCACCATATATGTGCCATTGTACCCTTAATCCCACACCCTCTCCAACACATAAGTGACTTCTCTACTTGTTGCTTATGTGCCACGTTCAGTGCAATGTACCATCTTGCCAGTCATTTATAATTCATCTCCACCACCTTCATGTCTACCTCCCCTTGTGTTAATCTAAATATTTTCTTTTTTGCTGTTTATTAAATAGTATCCCAAGTTCCATTACCCACTTTTCCATATACAACAGAGGAGTGGATCCTGCTATTGCAGTAAGGATCTTATAAATACGCGAGG
Organism: Staurois parvus; assembly: GCF_062004578.1. Taxonomy (NCBI): domain Eukaryota; kingdom Metazoa; phylum Chordata; class Amphibia; order Anura; family Ranidae; genus Staurois; species Staurois parvus. The sequence goes on from NW_028317808.1 coordinate 8,765,271, forward strand.
TACCGTGTTTCAGTATCTTACTTGCACTAAACAGTTGTTCAAATGAGTTCAGATCCTCCATTATCCTAAGTGACTGTGGGAGCATTGTGACAAAATGTTTTAATGAAAAATATTGCCATTCATCTATCATAAAGAACAGCTCCTTTTTATTTTTTAACTGCTGGAAGGAGCATATTTCTCCTTTTTCCAATATATCTTTTAATTGTGCATCCCCCTTTTTAATCCATTTTCCAAAAATATCCTCTTTTCTTGGTGGGACAAAATTTGTTCCCACCAGCGGTGTTAATGGTGAATTAACTCCCCTCCTATTTGTTTATAAACTACATCCCAAATCTTAATTTCATTCTGTGTGAAAGTGCTTGTATTTTCAGCCAACATACGGCGCTGATGTGGAAGCCAAATAATCCCATCTAATTGTGTCTCCCTTAATGTGTTTTCTATTTTAAACCAACTTTTCCCTTGTGCATTATATATCCAATCAAATATTCGTGATAACAGTACGAAACGGTAGTATCTCTTAAAATCTGGTACATTTAGACCCCCCTTTTTCTTTATCTCTAGTCAGCACTTCATATTTTATTCTTATTTTTTTATTTCCCTATATATATCTCAGTATAGTTTTTTTTACTGTTAAAATACGTTCCCAGCAGATATATTGGTAACATATGTAGTTTTTTTATTCTTTTCGGTAATATTAACATATTTATTCATCCTAACCAAGAGAGTGATCCTATAGAAATTCTCCTTAATTCATCTCTTATCTCATTTATTAATGGAATATAGTTTACTTTATACAAGTTTTTAAGGCACAGGGTCAACTTTATTCCCAGGTATTTTAGTTCTTTTTCTCCCCTTGCAAAAGGGAATTCCCTCCATAAGTCCTTTTTTTTCTCTTATTGGGACATTGATATTTAAGATATCAAACTTAAAAATTAATCTGTCAGAATCTGAGAAGTCTCCATACCACTTTAATATTTTCATTAAATTGGGTAGTGTCAGCCTAGGGTTTACCACATAAAATCGCATATCGTCCGCATATGCTGCCACTTTATGTCCTATTTCTCCTATTTTTATCCCTTTTACATATCGGCTGTTTCACACCGTCGCAAGAAGAGGCTCTAAAGATAGTACAAACAACAAGGGCGAGAGCGGGCATCCCTGTCTTGTCCCATTGTGCATTTTAAAAAACTTTGACAGTGAGCCATTTACCTTCACCACTGTTGAAGGTTGGCTATAAAGCCTTCCTATCCATTTTCTCATTTTGGGTCCAACTCCCAATGCCGTTATTGTATCCATTATCCACCCCCAATCTACCCTGTCAAACGCTTTCTCTGCATCTATTGATAGAACCAAAACAGGTGATTTATCTCTCTTGCTTTTTTGAATGTGAAGTAGAGACCTTAAACCATTATCTCTTCCTTCTCTCCCGGGGATGAACCCCACTTGATCTAAATAAATCCATTCTGACATAAAATCTTTCATCCTAGTTGCTAAAACCTTTGCGTATAACTTTGCATCAATATTTAATAGTGAAATTGGCCTATAACTAGTACATTGAGACTTATGTTTCCCCTCTTTCAGAATTACAGTAATATATGCTTGCAATAACTCCTCCCTCATTTTTGTCTCATCTCCCAATACATTCATATATACAGTCAACTTAGGGACTAATTGTTTTCCCTGCGTCTGTACTCCGCAATGCCTCTTTGATTTCCTGTACTGTCTGTTTTTAGATCTTTCCACTTCACTGTCTTTTAGATTTTTCGGTTTTATATCATACAGCTTACTGTAGTATTTTTGAAAAACTCTAGCTATATCAGTGGTTGAGTACACCAAGTCTCCATTCTTATCTTTAATCTTTTCTATAAAATTCCTCGATTTCTTATTTCTCAGTGTTCTCTTTAAAAGTTTACCAGGTCTATTCCCTCACTGATATCTTTCTCTTGCCACCATATTAAATATTCTCGTTTCTTGTTCCAATAAGTTGTTTCATTCATCTCTTTTTGATATTATTTTCATCTGGATATCTTTTACCATTCTCTTTTTGTGTGATTTCTCTAGGTCATATAGTTCTCCTATTAACATATTTATTTTCTTCTGTTGTTCTTTCTTTATTTCAGCTCCTATCGCTATCAGAATCCCCCTGATATATGCCTTATGAGCTTCCCAAACCATGGCTATTTTAACTTCTCCAGTTTCATTTGTTTTAAAATATTGTTGTATTTCTTTTTTTTATTCTCAATTCCGTCTTGTGATCCTGAAGGAGTGTCTTGTTCAGTTTCCACATATTTATCCTATTATGTCCACCTCCCCAATGTAACTTCATTATGACAGCTGCAAGATCCGATATTGATATAACATCTATGCCCACCTTAATCAGTGACTCCAGAAGTCTATGTTCTATCATTATATAATCCAATCTGGAATACATTGCATGTGCAGAGGAATAGAACGTATAGTCTCTCTCTCTAGGGTGCTTAATTCTCCAAGAATCCACAAGTTGACATTGATATAACCCCCTGTTGATAGATTTTACACGCTTATCTCCCCCTCGCTGCACCTGTGATGATGTATCCATCTGGGGGTCCATGCAAAAGTTGAAATCCCCTGCCATAATTAGCTTTCCCCTTTTAAACTCCAACACATTCCTTAGTATATTCTTCAGGTAAACCACAGTTGACACAGTTCCCCACACACGGCTAATGTGTAAGGTAAAAGTCTTGGAAAAATCAGTATGTAAATGAATAGAAAACTGGCTAAAAGATCGTATTCAGAGAGTAATGGTTAATGATTCATACTCTGAATGGTCTAGGGTTGTCAGTGGTGTACCCCAAGTTTCAGTGTTGGGACCCTTATTTTTTAATATATTTATAAACAATATAGGGTCTGGGATTATAAATACCATTTCAGTCTTTGCAGATGACACCAAGCTGTGCAGTGGAATAACATCCCTACAAGATGTCTCCAACTTACAGGCCGACCTCAATGCACTGTTTAATTGGGCAACTATGTGGCAAATGAGGTTTAATGTTGATAAATGTAAGCTCATTCACTTGGGGGCTAAGAATATGCATGCATCATACATACTGGGGGGGGGGGGTACAACTGGGAGAATCAATGGTGGAGAAGGATCTGGGAGTTCTGGCAGATCACAAGCTTAATAATGGCATCTAAAGCAAGCAAAATCCTCTCTTGTATTAAAAGAGGTATAGACCTGTATCCCTGTACAAATCATTAGCAAGACCTCATATGGTATATGCAGTTCAGTTTTGGGCACCAATTCACAAAAAAAACATAGTGGAACTGAAGAAAGTACAGAGAAGGGCAACCAAACTGATAAGAGGCATGGAGAACCACAGCTATGAGGAAAGATTAGAGGAACTGAATGTATTCTCTCTTGAGAAGAGGAAATTAAGGGGGGATATGATCAACATGTATAAATACATCAGTGGTTCATATAGTGAACTCTGTGTAGAGTTATTCACCCTGAGGTCATCACAGAGGACAAGGGTGCACTGTTTACCTCTGGTGGAAAAGAAATTTAATCTCCAAACACGGAAAGGTTTATTCACAGTGAGAGCTGTGAAAATGTGGAATAGACTCCCTCAAGAGTTGGTTCTGGCCAGCTCAGTGGATTGCTTTAAAAAAGGCCTGGATTCTTTCTTGGATACACAGAATATAACTGGATACTAACATTTATAGGTAAAGTTGATCCAGGGAATATCTGATTGCCTATCGGGGGATCAAGAAGGAATTATTTCCCCTGCAGGAGCAAATTGGATCATGCTTTGCTGTTTTTTTTTGCCTACCTCTGGATCAACTGTGGGTGTAGGATTATAACTTTTTTTTTTAAATGGTTGAACTGGATGGACTTTTGTCTTTTTTCAACCAGACTAACTATGTAACTATATAACCATTGGATTTTTATTAGGACAGTAGATATTTGCTAATGTACATTTTATATTCTGTAATCTCCCCCTCAGAAACAAAAATCTGCCTTCAAGATTCACCATCCTATTTTCTAAATTAAATCTTAAATTCTTAGCTATCCTGACTGCTACCAATTTAGCACGTTTAGATGGTGAGTCTGCATAATACCAGGTAGGATAATATGCAATAAATGATTCTCTTGTAAAAACACTACATCAACAAATTGTAATTCCATAAAAATCTTATGTCTCTTCAGAGAGAGTTCATCCCCTTTACATTATAGGTCATAAAGTTCACCTCCTCCATATTCTACATTTTCTTTTAATTTCTTCTTCTATCATCCTGATGGGAGTACAGTTATCTATTAATGGGCACTCCAGAATATCTCCAAGATATTTCTTAAACCCCAGCCCTCCCCACCTCCCACCCATACCCTTCCACCCCCTTTCTCCTGCCCCTCCCCAACCACCCCTTGGCCTTTATTTCACCTTGAATCATTTGTGGTCCTAATCCCACTATTTATTCCACCTAGGAGAGAAACTCTGACCACACAACCCCAACCAATCCCGCAACCCTACTCTCTGGGTCACGATTCTAGTTGCAAGTGTGACCTCCCATTGTGATTTCCTGTTGTTTCCCGACACTCTGAAATTCTTATTATGCCTAGGCAGGAAAAGAAGGAGAGAAAAGAGAAAAAAAAAAAAAGAAAAAACACCCACCAACAAAAGGGGAGAGGCAGTATTCTTCACAAGACTTCAAGTCCCTGCCCCCCTTCTGCCTATTCTCCCTTATTTATTTTCTCTCTGATGTGCTCTCTTTTTAGGGATAATTTGCCAATCTTCTTTGTCCATTCCTATACTTTCCTTTACCCCTGCTTCCCAACCTGGAATATCTAGTTTCTGTAGACCAAGTCTATCACAAAAGTCCCGTAGTTCTTTTGGGAACCTCAATCGTGCCAAGCAACCTTCTTTCCATCCAATTAAGCATGCTGGGAACCCTCAGCTGTATCAAACATTTTGTTTTTTCATTTGTTCCAATAATAGTTTCAAAGTTCTCTTTCTACTTAATGTTTTTGGTGTTAAATTGGCAAAAAATTGTAGATTTATTTCTTCATATTTTATTACTGGTATCCCTCTTACCTTCTTCCAAAGATCTACTTTATCCTTATAATGATGAAATTGTACAATCACATCTCTGAATTTTTCATTCACCCCTCCTTGAAATCTTCCAGTTCTGTGTATTCTATCAATTTTCACCTGGTCTGTTGTTGGTCTGTTCATAATTGTGTTGAACCCTTTCCTCATAGTCTCCATCAGGTCTTCTCCCTGCGGGGTCTCGGGTATGCCTCTTTTCCTCAGATTGTTCCTTCTATCTCTGTTTTCCTGATCTTCCATTTTGTAGTACAGTCTCCTTTTTTCTTTCCGCATGTCCTCCATTTGTTTTTCCAGGTTAGTTATCACTTGGGTGTGTTTACTCCTCCATTTTCTCCACACGGAACAGGACATGCCCCAGATCCTTATGTAATAGCGCCACTTCATTTTTTATGGATCATTCTAATTTCAAAAACATTTGTGCAATTTCAGTTTTAGTAGGCAATTATAAGCTTTTTTTCTTGTACTTCCATATTCGCCAATATCAGCAGTTTCTTCAATTTGACTCAAATTAAATTAAATAGATAATCTGGAGCGATCCCAGACATTATTTTCAATCTCCCTTCTACTGCTTGATCCATGTTGTTTCTCTGGGGTTCGACCCTCTGGACTTTTCTCTTGTGAGGGCATATATTTTTTAATTGTACTCATTTGAGATGTTTTAGATCCTCCCCCTTTCACAGATTTACTCTTCACAGTGCTTGTGAAATGTCTCTGCCTTTTTAAATCAAGGGGAAGTAGAAAAGTAGAGACAGGAATAAAGAAAAATACTTCCACAGGACAAGATAGAATGGAGTTATATTACAACTTACATGTTCGCATTCCTTTTATTTTTCCTCTGGGAATAATATCACTTGGCTCTCTAATTTATCCCCATCTCAATTTCCTCCCTTGGGGCTCCTTGTACCACTTCTCCTTTTCTTACATGGTTCTTCTGTCCCCACAGGACGGTCTACAGGATGAATTACCCCTAAAGTTCCTTTACAGTTAATAATCGGAATTAAATTCAGGACTCACCACTTCCAACAACCCTTTTTACATCACCTCTGTTCAGCCTTCATCCACTTTGCTGGTTCTTTGCTATTTTTACATATTAAGCACCGCTCTGTTTCGTACTCATTTTCCTTAGGTGGTTCAGGGTACTCTTGGGTGGTCTGTCTCAATCAGTACAATGTTGATCACCCTCCATGGTAGCCAGGGGGACCTTCTCTCCAGTCTGAGCACAGAGACTACTCTCCTCACTTCTCTGGCTGATGGCCTCCCAGCGCTCCTCTGCGGTGACCATGTGACCTCCCAGCAGTCACCGCTTCTCACTTCAGTGGAGCTGCTTCCCTTTCAGTTAGGGACGGTCGCCTGCTCACACTGCCACAAAGGCGACTGGGACACCCCACGGGCAGGTAGAAAGCTGGCAATCTAGTCTGTAAAATCGCACCTATGCATAGATTCCTGCTGGTGGTTCACAGGAGCTCAAGAGCTCAGCAGCTCTCACCTCATGGACCTTGTTGGCGCCATGCTCAGGCTCCTCCACTGTCCTCTGCTTTTCTGGTGTATGTATCTGCTGGGGGAGGGGTGATAGGGAATACTATAGAGCAAAGACTCCTATCCTGGGGTACACTGTACCCCAAGGTGTACATGGAGGTATCTTAAGGGTTCTTGAAAAAAATGTGATGGCTGCTGTTGTGGCAATGGGAAGTCATGGATCTCAATATGTTTCCCAGGTCTGTCGTTCCAGCTGATGGTGCTGTTTTTCAATGCTATCATTGTTCTGAGTCTTTTGTCCAGAGTCCTATGTCTTGTAGCCAGAGTCTAGTGTCCCGAGTCCCGTGTCCTGTGTCTGAAGTTTTGTATCCTGGGTGCTAGGTAGAGTCCAGTGTCCATTAATGATGTATAATGTAATAAGGCTATCAAAATTATAGTTAGAATTTTTTCAACAGAGCTGAAAAAAGGTGACCAGCCTCCCAGGACACTAGCAAAAAACAGTATGGTTAGAGGTATGGTTATACTTTTTCACAGGTAAATGCTGTTCTGTGATCTCCACCTTTAACTGTCTCCCTGCTTGTCACAATCGCAAGATCGCAACCACCAACATGCGACAATCCCACGACCGCTGCCACCAAATATGTCACGATCGCGGCGTCAGACCCCAGACCTTCTCACCAAACTTGTGACCAAAGGACTGGCCAATCGGAAATCGCGATGTGATGTGCGTAACAATGCCACACCCAGCTGCACCCTGCACAGCGATTTTCCAGCTAATGGACTACAATCTGTGCCTGCAGCCTGAATGCGCTTGTTACTGGGTCAGGTTAATCACGCAATTAACCATTCACTGCCACCACCTCCTTTTTTGTACAGAGAAAGAGGAAACTCGGCTTCAGCTATAACACTATAATGGTCGATATAATCGTCTGTATAAAACGGTCATAATACAGTTCTTTTATACAGAGGGTTAAACAAACAGTAGCGTCTCTTTAAAGGCAGGGATTCATAAATTGCAATTAAAAGCTATAGAAACAGTTCAACGCTTTCAGAAAGGAAGATTTATTACTAAAAGGTCAAACAGGGTGCAATAAAAATATTTACAGAAAAAAGATGTAACTAAGATATATATACACATACACACAAAGAACCATAGCACAGCAAAGAGATATCAGAGAGAAAGGGAAGAGTTAAAGTACTTGCCAAAGTCCTGGGTCAGCAGATCCAAGTTGCAGAGCAGAAGCGGGATTTGATCTCCATATGTTACGATGGAAAAATAGGAGATGTCTTCAACTTACTTTTTAGGCCTGCTAGCCTGTTTTTTTAAAGTCCCCCAGCAGGGGGGTGGCTCTGAGAAACTGACCAATACTCTGTTTAGGGAGGGATTGGCAGGCAGAACCCAAAATTAGAACCAGCATCTTTCATAATTCATATTCTGGCCTATAACTTCCCAGCTGCACAAGCCACAATCTCTCCGTGGGTATTTTATTATGCAGATAAGTCTAAGGATCATGTAGATATGAATTATGAAATTGTACGTTACACGGTGTACGAGTTCTATGTTTTGGCTCCCCTGATGATCTGAGGTAGACGAGTGACCCATCAAAATGTTCGTCTGCGCATTGGCCATCTGACGAGGTACCCGGTTTTTATGTAAGTCTTCCATATTTCAAGATATGAAACATAGGGGAAAAACTGATTTTACCAGAAGTTATCTGATTCTGTCACCTACGCTGAGCTAGGTTTTATGAGGTTACAATTCTTTCAATTCCTGGGAGAGCTGCCTTATCTCCTTACGAGGTGTGAAATGTTATAGCTTCTGGGACAGTGAGTCTCCAATTCTCTTAGGACAGCTGAGTTATCCTGGCCTAGGTGAGAAAGGCTACACTTCCACAGACTGCTAGGCACCGAACTAGGTGCCTTGGCCTGTCAGTGACCCATAACCAGCCACATCTGTCACTGTGCCTCTCAGGAAGGGAGGGGGGAAGGAATGAGGGGAGAAAGTGGGGAAGCTTAACAAAATGGTAGGACCGCGCCCATCTCTGATGCGCAAGTTTGCGACACTGCTAAGCTACGGATGTGATCCTTATCAGTTCCTAATTAGGGCAGAGAAGAATTGCTCATTTGATCATCTCCCTATAAATTAGACCAGCTTATGGGGGAGGTCACAGATGGAGGGGTTCAGTCGCAGACGGGGGGGGCATTGTCCTGCATGAGTGCATTTTCTGCTGGAGTGCAAAACAGCAGTTGAACTAAAGCATGATAACTCAAGCAGCAGAAAGATACAACAAAGAACTCTACTACACGCTGGACTGCAAGCAAACACCCTGGTAAACATTTCCTACAAGTTTTATTGTCACTCCATGTACCTTTTAATATGCCCCCTCTATTCCTTCTTTTCATATTACTATCCTCCGTTCTCAAAAGTTCATTTCTTTACCCCTCTGCCCCCTCCACCCCAAAGCTTATACATCTCACCCTCACTGCTACCATCTCCCTACTACTGCTCTCATCACCTCCTGCTAATACTTTATTCACCTGCTAACCCAAACACCAGGACAGGAAGGCATGTGCACTCATATACATCCCGCTCCCATCTTACTTTCCTCACCTTCCTTCTTCTCCTAACCTCTGGGGATATCTCCCCAAACTCTGGTCCTCCAGTATCTCACCCCCATACCAGGCACCCTCCTTCCTGAAGGAATAGCCACAATTCACTCAATTTAATCTCAATCCCTAAGCTCCTAAAAATCACCCTCCCTTTTTCATGTGCACTCTGGAATGCCTGCTCTGTAATAGGCTCACCTCTGTCCATGACCGTTTTGTCTCCCACTCCCTTAACCTACTAGCAATTGAAGAAACCTGGCTTCAAGCATCAGATTCTGCTTCTCCCGCAGCACTTTCCTATGGAGGCCTTCTCTGGACTCACTCACCCAGACCCAATGATTGGAAAGGAGGTGGAGTTGGTTTGCTTCTATTCCCGCTGAGCACCTTTCAAGTCCTCCCTAACCCTCCCTCTCTATCCTTCTCTTCTTTCGAGACTCACTGCATTCGCCTGTTTTCTCCCATTTCTCTGAGGATTGCAGTGATCTACCGGTCTCCTGGACTGGTGTCACGCTTTCTGGATGACTTCTCTGCTTGGCTACCCTTCTTTCTCTCCTCTGGAATACCCACTATCATTCTTGAAGATTTTAACATCCCAATTAATGTGAACAACCCAGTTACATCCCAACTTTTCAACCTAACCTCATCTTTTGCCTTAACACAATAGCTACAGTCCTCCACTCACTCTGATGGGAATACATTAGACCTTGTTTTCTCCCATCTTTGCACTCCCTACAACCTCACAAACACCTCCTTTCATCTCTCTGATCACAATCTCATCACCTTCACAGTGTCCTCATCTTTAAACATTTTTTCCTCCAAGCAGCAAACAATTCCCCACAGAAACCTTTACAACTTAAACCCTTCTCGTTTCCACTCTGCAATTGATCGCCTCTATGACAGAATCTCTCCCCTATCCTGCCCTGACCTGGCCACTGCTGTCTACAACAGTTCATTTTTATCCACACTAGACTCACCTGTTCCTCTTACTACACAAAGTATCAGGCCCTGACCATTACAACTGTGGCAGACTGACAACACCAGTAATCTTAAGTGACATAGTTGTGCACTGGAGCGATTGTGGTGTAAAACCAAATCTCATGCCTTCATGCTGCCAAACAAGCCTACTTTACCACTGTTATTAATACCTTGTCATCCAGCCCTTGTCATCTCTTCTCTGCTTTTAATTCTCTAATTTCTCCACCTCCACCTCTACCTTCACCCAGTAACTCACTCACTGCTTACGAGATTGCAAATCATTTCAAAAACAAGATTGATGGAATTTCTTATTGGCATCTCCACTAAACAGACATCTATCCCACTTAGCATACCTTGTACTATACCTCCCTCAACACTTTCCTCTTTTGACCTTGCTACTACCGAAAAGGTCACTAAAGTTTTTTCAGAAGCCTGCCTCGCCACCTGCCCCCTGGATCCTGTCCCCTCTCAACTACTACGGTCACCCTCTTCTTCTGTCCTATGCTCTCTAACTCACATATTCAATCTCTCCCTCTCCAATGGTGCCTTCCCCACCCCTCTAAAGCATGCACAGATCACACCCATACTTAAAAAGCACTCGCTGCACCCCCCAACCTGAACAACTTAAGACTCCCTGCTTTTGTAGATTTCACCTCCGCAACATCTCCAAGATATGCCAGCCCTTAACCTCTGAAACCACTAAGCAACTTATTCACTCCCTTGTTATCTCTCGCCTTAACTATTATAACTCCCTCTTCATTAGCCTACCTAATTGCAGGCTATCCCCTCTTCAGTCTATCATGAATGCTGCTGCCAGACTCATCCACCTGACTAACCGTTCCATATCTGCCACCCCTCTCTACCAATCCCTCCACTGACTTCCCATTGCCCAACGAATAAAATTCAAAACATTAACAATAACATATAAGCCATTTGTAACTCTGCCCCAAATTACATCACCAATCTGGTCTCCAAATATCACCCAAACCATCCTCCCTACTCCTCGCACGACCTCCTGCTCTCTAGCTCTCTTGTGTCCTCCTCCCCTGCTCATCGCCAGGACTTCTCCAGATCCTCCCCCATCCTCTGGAACTCTCTACCCCAGTCTATCAGACTATCGCCTACTCTGCCCACTTTTAGGCGATCTCTGAAAGCATATCTCTTCAGGAAAGCCTATCCCGCCTTAAGCTAATAACGGAATCTTCTATTCCTCCTATCAGTTCATCCCCCACCGTTATTTCCTTTTGTACCACCTGTGATAATTGTGCGCACAGATATGGACAATGACAACCATAATTTGTATCATACTCTGTAAATGTCATTCTCACTCCAAATCAGTCCCCCTCCCTTGTTTTTGAATGGCATGTGGTGTGTGTGTATGCTGGGGTCACAAGGACATCGGGCACAGCTGGATACACTTCATGGTTGTAAACCCAATTAGCTGGTTCCATGATGTCTGACAGACCCTTGCCTTGGCCGGGTCGTAAAGCTATAAACCAGTCAGTCGCTGGACATGAAAGCATTCCAGAGGGGCAGTAAAACATACATCCCACTTGAAACCACTTTTACATACAATTTCATAAATCCCGGCAGGAACAAGGTACAATAAAACAAAGCATATATTCAGAGAGGTCAGTTTAATATGAGTCACCTGATACCTTACACCCCTAGATCACGTCTACCAGAGAGCAAAAAGCGATATCTCTTTATGTCATATTTGATGTCTGGACGTTCAGAATATGGTTCTGCATTTTAACCTGCCAGTGGCTAGGCTGCTGCATGCACCTATGGAAGGTTATTGACCATGGTATAAATGTGGGAGGGATTTGGTCATAGCCAGGGTCCCCGCCTAAACACCCCTCCCCAAATGAGGCAATTGGTTCTCTGCTATAAGGAGACACCCTGCTGGGCTCCTAGAAAACAGGCTGGAGAGAAAGATGAAGAGATTCTCCCTTTTTAACATCAGGAACCAACTTTGGGAGAAAGGGTACCCTTTTGTTCAAGACACTTGAATCTGCTTAAACCAAGGACTCTGGCAAGTATTCTACCTCTCTAAACTTCTTTCTGTTATCTCTGTTGTGTTATTGCTCTCTTTATTTATATATATATATATATATATATATATATATATATTGGCTACATCTTTTTCTGTAAATATTTTTATTGCACCATTCTGACCTTTTTAGTAATAAATCCTATTTTCTGAAAAGTGTTGAACTGTTTCTAAAGCTCTTTAATGCAAACTAAGAATCCCTGTCTCTGAAGAGCACTACTGTGTGTTTTAAACTTCTGCATACATCTGCCTGCGGTGACAGTGTATACAGACGCTTATTCAAACATCATAGTGTTACTGCTAAGATTTGTGAGTTTCCTCCTTCTCTGTAACAAAAAAAGGTGGTGGTGGCAGTGTGAAGGGTTAATTGCGTAATTAACCTGACCCAGTAACAATCGCTTTCAGGCGGCTGGCACATAGATTGTGGTCCAGTGAGCTGGAAAATCTTTGTGCAGGGTGCAGCTAAGTGTGGAATTGTTACGCAAGTGGCAGTGCGGTTTTAGATTGGCTAGTCCTTCAGTCACAAGTTGGTGAGAAGGATCCGGTCTGATGCCATGCCCGTCACACCACCAGCCCCTCACTCCTAGATTGTAAGCTCCAAGGAGCAGGGCCCTCCTAACCCTCTTGTATTGCACTGTATCGTTGCTGTATTGTCTCCCTTTATATTGTAAAGCGCTGAGCAAACTGTTGGCTCTATATAAATCCTGTATAATAATAATAATACTGGGGCTGGCTTTAATATTTTTGTTTGCCTGTGTCCCTACATGGTGTAGGCAGAAGTATAGAAGACTGTTCCATAATTTCTGAATGTCTGTGTCACTCAAAGGATAGTAAGGTAAAGGTGGGACTGGATTTTGGGCTGCACAATGTTGATGCAAAAAGCAATCATTTTGTAGAATGCGTCTATCTCTACAAGGCTACAGCTTGTGTGAGAACAGTGTGTACAGTAGCCTTGGAATAACCATTCCCAAGACTTTGGGCCAGGGTGCTTTAAGATTTAAAGACAAATTCAGACTTTAAGACTTAAAGACAAATCCAGTTTGAGTACACAGAACTAAATGAGATTGCTGACTGTCACTTTCAAAATCTCAAATGCTAGCATGCTTCGCTAAGCTACAGCAGTGCTTGACACTTGATTAAAGGATGCTGAAGCCTGTTATCAGCTTGTATAAAGTGACAGATTTATGTTCATCCTCCTTTAACTGGACCTGAAGTTTAATTTAAAGATTTATACAAAATTGCTTGCAGCTTGTCCAAAGCTACAAATGTTTCAGGAATTATTGTGTGCACAATGCTTACAGACAAGATGAAGTCTGTGCAAACAAGCCATAAAGGAGTCAAAGTTTCACATTAGGGAAAGCAAGTGATGACTTTGCAATGTGTATAGACATTTGTTACAGCACTTTTTTTCATGGTGAGTGTTGTGGTGATTTCTGTGAGAGACTGGGTAAAACAAATGTTAGATCAAAAGACAAGCCAATTATATCTATTTATTTTATTGACAGATGCTAATTGTCACACTTTGATCCACTCCACTAGTCTGCAGTTGGACTGAAAACTGAAATAATTTCAAATGTCAGGTGTCTAATTTACAAGTACGCAGTGGACACTGGGTCCTAAGCAAACATACGTTAGCTGCCAATACTCTAAATAGCCTAAATGCAAAAAGAAATCTGTCTGACAAAGCCACCCCTGATCAAATTCATGGGGAAGTTCTAGATATTTAATAATCAGTACATGGATATCTAACCTAGATATTTCAATACATACCTTCCAGCAAAAACAGTATTACAAAATTACCCTTTGGGCAAAAATCAACAGTAAAGGTTAACCAAACAAAATATAGTCTAACACATACACAAAAGGAAATACAAAAACACAGATTTATAATTGCATTTTAAAAACACTTGCAAACCTAAAAAAAAATACAGTACTAGCCCCAGGCTCTTCAAAATGTTTTAGGCCTATTATGTCACCCTAATGACACAAGCAGAAAAAACATTTTTGATACGCATGCGCAAACACTTTGCCAAACAACATAATATACCATCAGAACAAGATATTTTCATATGTTATGTTCAAATATAGACAATTCTAAAATTCCAGAAAATCTCAAAGGGGATACAGGCATGGCACAACTGGGTCCAACACACCTTAGCCCATATGTTCCTAAATAAGCCTGCCTCTTCCTATTCACAAATCAATGTAACATGGACCCAGAGAAGCAAACTGCTTTTTTTCTGTTACATGAGGAAAGATAAGTTTTGTTCAAAATCTATACTGTTTATCCATCCTGTATACAACACTGTGTTTGACACAAAAACAAAAAATATTACTCAGAAATACTGGCCCCCAAAACTTACAAGCTGTTGCACAGCTAGCCAGTTTACACATGGCTACCTGCACATGCATTCTCAGCTAAAAGTTTTAAAACACCCTCATTTTTCCAGTGTTTATTGAAATTTACGCAGTTTAATGTCTCAATGTACTCTGACAATAAAGCACAGAACAAATAAACAATTGGACATAAAAAAAAATCATGGAATTATTTTCTTTAACAAAATGTAATCTAAATTTTTGACTCATTAAAATAGCCACCTTTTGCAGATATATCAGCCATACATGCTTGTGGCATTCTTTCTATAATGGAAATCAAATATTGTTTGGAAAGTTCTGCCCAACAATGTTGCCGAAGTACCCAGAAATGTGTTGCAATTGTAGGTTGCTTTGATTTCATCCTTCTGTCCAGCTGATCCCAAACTAGCTCGATGGAGTTTGTCTGGAGACTGTGCTGGCCATTCCATGATTTAAAGCCTATCGTCTTATTTTATTCTAAAGTAGTTCTGACACATCCTGGAGGTATGTTTTGGGTATTTATCTTGCTGTAGAATGAACTTCTGACCAACTAGGTGTGTTCCACAGGGTACTGCACGGTGCTGCGAAATCTGTGCAAGTCGCTGACTGAATCCAGCAAAAGAGTCCCACACTATCACGCTTCCTCCTCCATGTTTGCCAGTTGGTGTCACACCGAGGAATCATCTTTTCACCTACTTGACAGTGTAGAAAAAAAACCCTGCATGATGAACCAAAGATTTCAAATTATGATTCATCTGTCAATAAGACCTTCTTCCTGTCTTCAGTAGTCCACTGGTGGTGCTTCATGGCTCAGGCAAGCCTCTTTTTCTTATTTTGTCATCTTAGCAATGGTTTTCTTACAGCCACTCAACCTGTAAAACCTGCAGCTAGAAGTCTTCTCTTCACAGTTGAAACTGAGAACTTTTTAAGATTTTTGGAAACTGAGACTTGCTTACTTCAATCAGTGTTAAGCTGTGCTTGAAGCTGTTGTCCTGTGAACCACCTGTCATGCAAGCTGTTGACTCTTAGAAACTTGTCCTCTAGTGTGGGTTTGTTGGTCTGCCAGTCCACCCTCCTGTCAGAGTTTCTTCCACTTTCCAAGTGCCTTTTGATGGAGTAGGAAAGTGTACTTACTGACACTGACTTTCTTTGAAATTTCTTTAAAGGAAAGAACTACACTTTTTAGGGATATAATGGTATGTCTTTGTGTTAATTGTCTTTCTCTCACTATTTTGAGACCAATATATTACTTCCTGCAGTACGATACAGTCCAAATATTGCTCAAGAGGGCATGGTAACACAGTCTGTTACAACTATGTATTTGGGCAACTATGTGGCAAATGAGGTTTAATGTTGATAAATATAAGGTTATGCACTTGGGGGCTAAGAATATTCATGCATCATACATACTAGGGGGAGTACAACTGGGGGAATCAATGGTGGAGAAGGATCTGGGAGTTCTGGTAGATCATAAGCTTAATAATGGCATGCAATGCCAAGCTGCGGTTTCTAAAGCAAGCAAAATCCTCTATTGTATTAAAATAGACTCCAGAGAGAGAAATATAATTTTCCCCCTGTACAAATCATTAGTAAGACCTCATCTGGAATAGTGCTTCTCGAAACCAGTAAACCCAAAACAGGTGTGTGTTTTTTAAGGGAAGGACAGCTGTCAGCAACACATCCAATATCATCACACTGATTGGAATCAAGGTTGGCTCACTCCTGGCTCCAATTAGCTCTGGGAGAAGTCATTAAGCTAGGGCCTCACATACTTTTTCCTCCCTGCACTGTGAATGTTTACATGTTATGTGCAATTAAACCATGGCAACATCTAATGTTTGTGTAGTATTATGTTCAGCAGACTGTGTTCTTCTATTGTTGTGACTTAGATGACGTTCAGAGCACATTTTATGCCCAATTCATGCAAAACTCCACGTAATCCCAAGGGGTTCACATACTTTTTCTTGCAACTGTACATCTTTTTACAAGGCTTTGGTCTGGGCTGCAGGTGCAGGTGGCCTCATGCTGAAGGTCAATATTGAATTGACTTCACGTCTTCTCCCTGCCCATCCTGAATGCTTTCATGTGTTAGGAATTCTATTCCAAAAGGATTTTTTGGTTGACGTGATTCCTGAAGGGTTTCTTAAGAGCTTTCTACTATTTCAAGAAAACTGAATGCCCCACTCAAATTCTTTTGCTTCTAAGCATTGAAATAGACACAGTTGAAATAGTTTTCCATTTGTCCTAAGACAAATTGGCCAATTTACAGGCATTGAAATGGAATGTGTGACTCCTGTGCTACCTTGAAAATGAATAACTAAACCGTTGATGTGAAGATGGGATAATACATAAAATAAATGATAAATGAAAACATAAATTCAAATACTGGTGAAATAGATGCTTGTGTCTTTAAATGTCTGCTGCTGCTGCTAGCATCAAAATGTGTTCCCGTATTCATAAAACCTCAATAGTAATGTAATATGTGATGCTGTGCTGCTATCAATGTGTAACCGTGTATATATCTCTAATGTGCATGAAAATTAAGCATATATATTACCAAATGTGACATAAATAAATACCAACCTAGAAAGCATTAATCATGTGCAAACCTATAAATCAATGAAATGAGATTGTGCATATAAATATAAATCAGTCCATAAAGTCTACACTGTAATAGTGTTTATCCAACACCCAAAATATAAACGTGATCAGTGTTAGCTTCACACAGTAAAGTGCCACCTCTGTGTTATAATCCATCCAGGTTCCACCAACACTTCCAACCTCCTTCACCTCCAGACCACTAGGGACTCCAGTCCTTTCTCCCTTAGATTTAATATCAGGAGATCTGGTACCTTTAAGGCTCATATGGATAAATGCTGTCACCATATCCTTGCCCATATGGGGGTAGACCATACCATGTCAACCTTCAGAGACACTGCCTCTTGCTCAGCTCCCTCTGCTCAGACTTAGTTCACGATCACGCGGGCATGATCTCAGAAGTCGGCTAGCTGGATACTGCTGTTTAAGTGGGCAGGAAGGGGATGTGCCAACTACACAGCATCACATATTGCATTACTGTTGAAGTTTGCAGGCATTGCTCAGGTAAGCAAGTTTCCAAAAAACACAAATTCTGCCAGATTCAATCCTTAATGAGTCACTGAGAATTTGCTTGTAGAATTATTCTGTTGGGTAGAGTCAGCAGGTCTATGCATGATGACCTATCAGTTTGATGAATCTTCTTGGAAGACTACAATGGTCAAACGTGTTGGCAGCTTGAAGCAGTATTCAACCCTGTGCTTGAGTATTACACCGATGCAACCATATCTGGTGGATATGAAGCATAAATTCAAGGTGCATGGTCTGCAGAATCTTAGCCAACCTCCTAAGCGCAAGTGGATTTTTTTAATAACCTTTCATCATATGACTTGTTTCCCGTCTGTAGCTGTAGAACCGTAGGGAGAACGTTTGAGGAACAGACAACTTCATTTTGGACAAATAATCTGTCAGTTATGTCACTACTACACTTTTTTAGTTCTGAAAAGTTTACAGTTGAATACTTGGTTTATGGCAAAAAATGTTTTGGGTGCAGCTAATGTTATTTCTTATGCCATTTTCCGTTTGCAATGGAAGCAAGTCTGAACACTGGGCCAGCAAGCAGCAAAACAAGGCCTTCCTTGTCTCATGTCATTATGGTCGTTTTATTGTCAAGTTTGGTTTAAATTTTCATCCCTATCCTTAAAGTCTTACTAAACCCACAATAGTAAAATCAGTTTGTATATGCAGTAAAGCATGCTTGTAATACTCACTGTGGAACCTAAGGGGTTAATTCTCTGCATTGTGTAAAAACACTGTTTGATCCTGACTTCTCCAATCCTCCCCTTCTTCCAGTGTATCCCTCTTATCTACTGATATGACATATCTGTGTAGAGGCACGCTACACATGCTCAGTTTGGTATGTATTGCTAGAGATGTTTTTATTTTCTTGAAAGAATGCATTTGATCAGCACAGAGCCAATCAGCACTGTCCAGACAGAGGTCAGGGGTCCTTCTAGAGCAGAAAAAAAACTCCTCCTACAAGCTTTAACGTGCTCGACTGGACACTGATAGAAGTAATAAGACTGCTCTAACTGCTGATGAGAAAAGGTATTTAGCAGTTTATATTTACTAAAATAATTGCACTTCCATATTCTGTGTACTGTGGGAGACCAGATATAGTGAATGCAGGGACTTGGGTTTAGTGACACCTTAAGTGAGTGGAGTATTGACAATCACAGTGATAGACTTTTTCAGTGTACTTAATTTTCAGTGTATTTAATATTTTTACAAGTTGAAAGTATGGCGGGCTTCACCTCAGAAAAACATTTGTCTGTCCTATTCTTTCTATTCCTCTGATAGATTTTAAGCACAAATACCTTATTTGCCACATTGCCAAAGGATAGAAAAGCCTTTGATTTCAAAGGGCTGTGCCACATCCATAATTTAACATAAGGCCATTAAAAAAAAAAAAAAAAACCAACAACAAAAAACAAGCTGAACTTTTAAGGCACCACATTCAACTTTCATTGAAAGAAGAAACTTTGTTTTATTTCAAAATACCAACAATATCAATAGTAGAGATGAGCGAAGAAATGAAAAATTCGATTCGACTGATTCGGCGAATTCGTGGACAATATTCGATTCGAGTCGAATAAATTCGCTGTGAATTTAACTTAAAAAAGGGTGTTTCTAGGCTTCAGAGAGACTTAATATTAGTGCAGAACACTGTACCTTTAATTTAAATGCCCTTGGAGTCTGCTGGGGAAGAGAAATAATACTGTCTGTCAGTATGACATGCAGATGAGTGCCGTCGATCTTAGAATCACTGCACACTTCACTCCTTTGGCCAGTCACGGGGCCAAAACCAGTGTTTGGAGCCACAGTGTGGCGGTGGAGGCAGCAGCAATGGGAGGCCATACAGCAACCTATGACAAAATGGAAACCAGCAGGAGCGTGAGGAGACCTGAAAGTGGCACATGGCAGAGTGGGAGCAATGGGAGGCGGTACAGGGACCCAGGTCACACTGTGGGCCCAGCAGCAGCGTGACCAGGCGGTACGGGGGCCCATGGCCGATATGGGGCTTGGTGGCACCTATGGAAGGCCTGTAATCTGCCAGCAACCTATGACAAAATGGACAACCGCAGGAGTGTGAGGAGATTTCAAAGTGGCACATGGCAGAGTGGAAGCAATGGGAGGCCGTACAGGGACCCAGGTCACACTGTGGGACCAGCATCAGCGTGAACAGGCGGTACGGGGGCCCATGGCCGATTTGACCTCATTCATCCCATAGTCCTGCCGACTCACGAATAGCGTGGCCTCCTCAAAGGGCCTGAGCAAGCGCAGGTGTCACACATGAGCTGACAATGGCTGACATCTAAGTTACACAGGGAGTACCTTTATCCGCTTTTAACATCAGGAAATCTGTGATGGCCTTTAGCTGTTCGTAAAGGCGGTCTAACATATGTAGGGTTGAATTACACCTTGTTGCAACATCACAGCATGAGGAGTCGGTACGGGGGCCCATGGCAGATTACATGTCTGGCAGCAGCAATGGGAGGCCCGTAATCTGCCAGCACCCTATGTCAAAAAATTTAACACACCAGCAGTGTGAAGAGACCTGAAAGTGGCACATGGCAGCAGAGTGTGGCGATGGAGACAGCAGCAATGGGAGGCCGTACAGGGACCCATGACAGACTCTGGACTTGGCAGCAGCATGAGGAGGCGGTATATAGGGGCCCATGGCAGATTAGGGGCCTGGCAGCAGCTATGTGAGGCCCGTAATCTGCCTGCACCCTATGTCAAAAAATTTAACACACCAGCAGTGTGAAGAGACCTGAAAGTGGCACATGGCAGCAGAGTGTGGCGATGGAGACAGCAGCAATGGGAGGCCGTACAGGGACCCATGACAGACTCTGGACTTGGCAGCAGCATGAGGAGGCGGTATATAGGGGCCCATGGCAGATTAGGGGCCTGGCAGCAGCTATGTGAGGCCCGTAATCTGCCTGCACCCTATGTCAAAAAATTTAACACACCAGCAGTGTGAAGAGACCTGAAAGTGGCACATGGCAGCAGAGTGTGGCGATGGAGACAGCAGCAATGGGAGGCCGTACAGGGACCCATGAGAGACTCTGGACTTGGCAGCAGCATGAGGAGGCGGTATATAGGGGCCCATGGCAGATTAGGGGCCTGGCAGCAGCTATGTGAGGCCCGTAATCTGCCTGCACCCTATGTCAAAAAATTAAACACACCAGCAGTGTGAAGAGACCTGAAAGTGGCACATGGCAGCAGAGTGTGGCGATGGAGACAGCAGCAATGGGAGGCCGTACAGGGACCCATGAGAGACTCTAGACTTGGCAGCAGCATGAGGAGGCGGTATATAGGGGCCCATGGCAGATTAGGGGCCTGGCAGCAGCTATGTGAGGCCCGTAATCTGCCTGCACCCTATGTCAAAAAATTAAACACACCAGCAGTGTGAAGAGACCTGAAAGTGGCACATGGCAGCAGAGTGTGGCGATGGAGACAGCAGCAATGGGAGGCCGTACAGGGACCCATGAGAGACTCTGGACCTAGCAGCAGCATGAGGAGGCGGTATATAGGGGCCTATGGCAGATTAGGGGCCTGGCAGCAGCTATAGGAGGCCCGTAATCTGCCAGCACCCTATGTCAAAAAATTAAACACACCAGCAGTGTGAGGAGACCTGAAAGTGGCACATGTTTGAGGCATGATTCATGGCGGATTTAGTCAGTTGTGTCAGGAACTGGTGGTTTGAAATCCAGACTAATCCACGCCTGATTCATTTTCACAAACGTGAGTCTCTCCACACTTTGGGTGGACAGTCGTGTCCTCCGCGGAGTTACAATACCTCCTGCCGCACTAAACACGCGCTCCGATGCCACGCTACTGGCCGGGCATGACAGCCTTTCAAGGGCAAATTCAGCTAGTTGGGGCCAAAGGTCAAGTTTCGTTGCCCAGTAGTCAAGGGGATTGTCTACCTCGGTTGGCAGGGTGCTGTCCAAGTAGGCCCAAGCCTGTTGTTTGAGCTCCTGCTCCAGGTCCACCTGATGCTGCTGCTGCTGCTGCGGCTGGTTAGTAGTTTCCTCACTGTGCTGGTGAAGAAAGCTACTCATCATCGACTGCAGACTGAGGCAGCCACTGCTGGTGGAGCTGCCACTGCTCCTACCACCCCACCCCTCCCCTGCTGCCATGCCAGCGGAACGCGAGCGCACAGGGCCCACAGTGTCTGAGGATGGACGTTGGCGCACAAAGGCAGAGACCAACTGACTACATAGGTGGTTTTTATAGTACGTAATTTTGGCCTCCCTCTCAGCAGGTGTGAAAAAGGCCACCATTTTGGACCGGTAGCGAGGGTCCAACAAGGTGGACAGCCAAAAGTCATCCCTCTGTCTGATGGTTATTATTCGGCTGTCGCTACGCAAGCAACCGAGCATGCTATGGGCCATTTGTGCCAAGGAATGCGAGGGACTCCCTGCCTCCATCTCCACAGCATACTGCCACGGTGCGTCTGGGTCCTCTGTCTCCTCCTCCTCCTCCTCTACCAGATGCTCCTGCTCCTCCACTCCTGTCCGCTGAGTGGAAAAACCACCCATTTCACTCAATAATTCCTGAGCACAAATGTCCTCCTCTACCTCCTCCTCTTCTTCCTGTCCTGCCCCCACAGGGGTCATGTGGCGTTGAGATCTGTGCGCCACGTCTACCGCACCCTGACCAGCCATTGTTAACAGCATTTGTTCCAGGACGTGCAACAGAGGAATGACGTCGTTCATCCCATAGTCCTGCCGACTCACGAATAGCGTGGCCTCCTCAAAGGGCCTGAGCAAGCGGCAGGTGTCACGCATGAGCTGCCAATGGCTGACATCTAAGTTACACAGGGGAGTACCTTTATCCGCTTGTAACATCAGGAAATCGGTGATGGCCTTTCGCTGCTCGTAAAGGCGGTCTAACATGTGTAGGGTTGAATTCCACCTTGTTGCAACGTCGCAGATCAGGCGATGCTGTGGAATTCCGTTCTGCCGCTGCAGCTCAATGAGGGTGTTCTTTGCGGTGTAGGAATGGCTGAAATGCATGCACAGTTTACGTGACATTTTAAGGATGTCTTGCAGTGGGATGGTGGATTTTAGGAACCGCTTGACAACCAGATTGAACACGTGAGCCATGCATGGCGCATGGCACAACCTTCCTTGACGCAGAGCAGACACCATGTTCTTTCCGTTGTCAGTCAACATGGTTCCGATTTTTAGTTTGCGCGGAGACAGCCATCTGTCGATTTCTCTGTTCATTACACTCAGCAGTTCCTCCCCTGTGTGACTACGTTCGCCAAGGCATACCAGGTGCAGCACAGCGTGACACCGTTGCGCCCTGCACATGTGATATGCCGGTCGGGTAATGGGACTTGGCACGGGGGTGGCGGCTGAGGACACGGCGGAAAAAGAGGTGGTAGAGGCGGACATGCTTGCTGGACCAAGGACGTGCAAACGTGGAGGCAAAAGCGTCGTGACCTATCCAAGTTGCTGGTGCGGCTGTGCCGGCACCACGTTCACCCAGTGGGCCGTAAATGACATGTACTGTCCCTGACCGTAGTTACAGCTCCACACGTCGGCGCTGCCGTGCACTTTGGCAGAGACCGACATGCTCAAAGACTGGCCCACCATCTCTTCTACATGTGAATGCAGGGCTGGCACTGCCTTTTGGGCAAAGAAATGACGGCTTGGCACTCTCCACCGCGGCGCGGCACAAGCCATCATTTCTCGGAAAGGTGCTGAGTCCACCAGTTGGAAAGGGAGGGACTGCAGCACCAGCAACTTGGACAGGAGGACGTTCAGCTTTTGCACCGTCGGGTGCGTGCTCGCAAACTGTTGTCTCTTGGATACGGATTCCAAGAAAGACTGTTGACGGAATCCGAGAAGAGGAGTAGCAGGAGAAGGAGCATCTGAACGAGCGGAAGATGCCAATGAGCGACAACTCCCCTCAGCAGAGGTGTTGGAGCCTTGACTGGCTGATAGAGGGCGATTGACGACGTCGGGTGACGGAGCAAGTAACGGAGCGGGTGATGGAGCGGGGGCTGGGGCAGGCAGAACCGCCGTATGTTTATCACGGTTTTCCCAGGCCACCGAATGGTGATGCTGCATATGCTGACGCAACGCTGTAGTCCCAACATGGGCCCCCTGGCCACGCTTGCATTTCTGGCCACAGAGTCGACATACGGCTACGTTTACTTCCTCGGGCGGCTTGAGGAAAAATTGCCACACCACCGAGTAGGAAACTTTGCCCCCGCTACTCTTCACTGGCTGACTGCTACTTCCTCCGTGCGCACCGGCACCACTACTGGCCGTGGTGGTAGGCTGCAGTGGAGCTGGTGCTCTACTCCGTGGACGTTTGGCTCCACTGACACTGATGCGACCCTGCTGCTGTCTCCTGGGCAACCCACCGACTGTTTTGCTCGCTGCCAAGCTGCCACCCTCTTCTCCTGATGATGCGGAAGAAATTGCCTGATGACGACGAGGCTGCCAAGTGCGATCAACCTCCTCATCATCAAGTAGGGTCTCCGCCTCACTACTAGCCCCCTCGGCTGCGTCTGGGTCAGGAGACAGACCTGTCTCTAGACCGGCTACCGAGCCACTCTCCTCGCCAGTACTTGTTCGCTTGGCTGCTGAAAAGGCCGATGTCTCCCCCCGTTCCTGACCGCCCTCTGTTAGCTCTTCCTCACTGTACAGTGGGGCTGAGCCCACAGCATGCGATACTTCGCTTGGTGAGGGAACAGCAAAGGACAGGGGCAGGTAGAGGACACGTGATTTCAGTGGGCTTGGTCCCGGGCCATGCCAACTAACGGTTGTGTCTGACGTACCCACCGACCGTTGGCTGTAGGTGTCAGAGGTGACCTGGGAAGAGGAAGACGACCGAGCCAACCAATCAATGACGGCAGGGTTGTCGGTGGAGACACGACCGCTGGATGACACCGGGAGCACTGGCCTCTGGCTGCGAATACTGCTGCCTCGACCCCTTCCTCTGCTGCCACGTCTGCTCGCTCCTAAAACATTGCCTCCTCTGCCACTCCTCTGCATGTTGTCTGACATACTATTTAATTCAACGATTAGGTGTCCCTGAGTAACAATTCTCTGGCACTCAGTAACAATTCTGTCTGTCCCTGAGTATGAATTCTGTGGCCCTGAGTAACAATTCTGTGTCTGTGCGAGTAACAATTCTGTGTCTGTGCGAGTAACAATTCTGTGTCTGTGCAAGTAACAATTTTGTGTCTGTGCGAGTAACAATTCTCTGGCACTCAGTAACAATTCTGTCTGTCCCTGAGTAACAATTCTCTGGCACTCAGTAACAATTCTGTCTGTCCCTGAGTATGAATTCTGTGGCCCTGAGTAACAATTCTGTGTCTGTGCGAGTAACAATTCTGTGTCTGTGCAAGTAACAATTTTGTGTCTGTGCGAGTAACAATTCTCTGGCACTCAGTAACAATTCTGTCTGTCCCTGAGTAACAATTCTCTGGCACTCAGTAACAATTCTGTCTGTCCCTGAGTATGAATTCTGTGGCCCTGAGTAACAATTCTGTGTCTGTGCGAGTAACAATTCTGTGTCTGTGCAAGTAACAATTTTGTGTCTGTGCGAGTAACAATTCTCTGGCACTCAGTAACAATTCTGTCTGTCCCTGAGTAACAATTCTCTGGCACTCAGTAACAATTCTGTCTGTCCCTGAGTATGAATTCTGTGGCCCTGAGTAACAATTCTGTGTCTGTGCGAGTAACAATTCTGTGTCTGTGCAAGTAACAATTTTGTGTCTGTGCGAGTAACAATTCTCTGGCACTCAGTAACAATTCTGTCTGTCCCTGAGTAACAATTCTCTGGCACTCAGTAACAATTCTGTCTGTCCCTGAGTATGAATTCTGTGGCCCTGAGTAACAATTCTGTGTCTGTGCGAGTAACAATTCTGTGTCTGTGCAAGTAACAATTTTGTGTCTGTGCGAGTAACAATTCTCTGGCACTCAGTAACAATTCTGTCTGTCCCTGAGTAACAATTCTCTGGCACTCAGTAACAATTCTGTCTGTCCCTGAGTAACAATTCTCTGGCACTCAGTAACAATTCTGTCTGTCCCTGAGTAACAATTCTCTGGCACTCAGTAACAATTCTGTGTCTGTGCGAGTAACAATTCTGTGTCTGTGCAAGTAACAATTTTGTGTCTGTGCGAGTAACAATTCTCTGGCACTCAGTAACAATTCTGTCTGTCCCTGAGTAACAATTCTCTGGCACTCAGTAACAATTCTGTCTGTCCCTGAGTAACAATTCTCTGGCACTCAGTAACAATTCTGTCTGTCCCTGAGTATGAATTCTGTGGCCCTGAGTAACAATTCTGTGTCTGTGCGAGTAACAATTCTGTGTCTGTGCAAGTAACAATTTTGTGTCTGTGCGAGTAACAATTCTCTGGCACTCAGTAACAATTCTGTCTGTCCCTGAGTAACAATTCTCTGGCACTCAGTAACAATTCTGTCTGTCCCTGAGTAACAATTCTCTGGCACTCAGTAACAATTCTGTCTGTCCCTGAGTAACAATTCTCTGGCACTCAGTAACAATTCTGTCTGTCCCTGAGTAACAATTCTCTGGCACTCAGTAACAATTCTATCTGTCCCTGAGTATGAATTCTGTGGCCCTGAGTAACAATTCTGTGTCTGTGCGAGTAACAATTCTGTGTCTGTGCAAGTAACAATTTTGTGTCTGTGCGAGTAACAATTCTCTGGCACTCAGTAACAATTCTGTCTGTCCCTGAGTAACAATTCTCTGGCACTCAGTAACAATTCTGTCTGTCCCTGAGTAACAATTCTCTGGCACTCAGTAACAATTCTGTCTGTCCCTGAGTAACAATTCTCTGGCACTCAGTAACAATTCTGTCTGTCCCTGAGTAACAATTCTCTGGCACTCAGTAACAATTCTGTCTGTCCCTGAGTATGAATTCTGTGGCCCTGAGTAACAATTCTGTGTCTGTGCGAGTAACAATTCTGTGTCTGTGCAAGTAACAATTTTGTGTCTGTGCGAGTAACAATTCTCTGGCACTCAGTAACAATTCTGTCTGTCCCTGAGTAACAATTCTCTGGCACTCAGTAACAATTCTGTCTGTCCCTAAGTAACAATTCTCTGGCACTCAGTAACAATTCTGTCTGTCCCTGAGTATGAATTCTGTGGCCCTGAGTAACAATTCTGTGTCTGTGCGAGTAACAATTCTGTGTCTGTGCAAGTAACAATTTTGTGTCTGTGCGAGTAACAATTCTCTGGCACTCAGTAACAATTCTGTCTGTCCCTGAGTAACAATTCTCTGGCACTCAGTAACAATTCTGTCTGTCCCTGAGTAACAATTCTCTGGCACTCAGTAACAATTCTGTCTATCCCTGAGTATGAATTCTGTGGCCCTGAGTAACAATTCTGTGTCTGTGCGAGTAACAATTCTGTGTCTGTGCAAGTAACAATTTTGTGTCTGTGCGAGTAACAATTCTCTGGCACTCAGTAACAATTCTGTCTGTCCCTGAGTAACAATTCTCTGGCACTCAGTAACAATTCTGTCTGTCCCTGAGTAACAATTCTCTGGCACTCAGTAACAATTCTGTCTGTCCCTGAGTAACAATTCTCTGGCACTCAGTAACAATTCTGTCTGTCCCTGAGTAACAATTCTCTGGCACTCAGTAACAATTCTGTCTGTCCCTGAGTATGAATTCTGTGGCCCTGAGTAACAATTCTGTGTCTGTGCGAGTAACAATTCTGTGTCTGTGCAAGTAACAATTTTGTGTCTGTGCGAGTAACAATTCTCTGGCACTCAGTAACAATTCTGTCTGTCCCTGAGTAACAATTCTCTGGCACTCAGTAACAATTCTGTCTGTCCCTGAGTAACAATTCTCTGGCACTCAGTAACAATTCTGTCTGTCCCTGAGTATGAATTCTGTGGCCCTGAGTAACAATTCTGTGTCTGTGCGAGTAACAATTCTGTGTCTGTGCAAGTAACAATTTTGTGTCTGTGCGAGTAACAATTCTCTGGCACTCAGTAACAATTCTGTCTGTCCCTGAGTAACAATTCTCTGGCACTCAGTAACAATTCTGTCTGTCCCTGAGTAACAATTCTCTGGCACTCAGTAACAATTCTGTCTGTCCCTGAGTAACAATTCTCTGGCACTCAGTAACAATTCTGTCTGTCCCTGAGTAACAATTCTCTGGCACTCAGTAACAATTCTGTCTGTCCCTGAGTAACAATTCTGTCTGTCCCTGAGAATGAATTCTGTGGCCCTGAGTAAGAATTCTCTGGCACTCAGTAACAATTCTGTCTGTCCCTGAGTAACAATTCTCTGGCACTCAGTAACAATTCTGTCTGTCCCTGAGTAAAAATTCTGTGGCCCTAATAACGTTTCTGTGGCCCTAAGTAACAATTCTCTGGCACTGAGTAACAATTCTGTCTGTCCCTGAGTATGAATTCTGTGGCCCTAACTAGCGTTACTTTGTCCCTAAATAACGATTCTGTGGCCCTCATTAACAAGTCTGTGTCCCTGAGTAATGGTTCTCTGTCCCTAAGTAACTTCTCTCTGTCCCCAATTCTCGTTTCTGTGGCCCTAACTCTGTCCCTGTCCCTAGTACAGAGCGGTCTGCCTCTGTTCAATGACTGCAGGCAAATGAAGATTTCCAAAATGGCCGCTATATATACCTCGACCATTACACAGTGCTGGCTGGCTGGCTGCTGATTGGCTGATGCGATCACATGTCGTTGAGGAATGCATTATGGGGCAGCGCGCCTTGTCTGCGCGCCTTCCCCGACATCCCCGCTCCGTCGCCGCACATGTCAGCCGCCATTTTCGGAAAAATTTCGATTCGCGCGTCCGAATTAGGCTGTTTTTCGGATTCGGCACGAATCGAAATTTTTCCGATATTCGACTCGAATTCCACTTCGGATACTTCGATTCGCTCATCTCTAATCAATAGTTATACATAAAACAGCAACAAATCGAATATGGGGTATCTGTGCTAAACATCAATATTAAATACTGAAAAAATGCATGACCTCCATCATTAGGTTAACCCCACAACTGACCTAATCCAGCTAACATATCATGTAAATATGTAGTAAACCTACTATTCTACAACATATACATATATTACACAAAGTATTAAATTGCTGGTTTTGTCAGACTGGCATGTCTTTTGTCAATGCATTTTGCAGTTTAAAAAACTACTTTGTCAGGAGCCTAGTTGGAGGTAAAATCTATAATGAATCATACAGTATATACCAAAGTGTCGTATCATATGATTTTAAGGTAAATAAAAAGCAGCCTATTTCCTATAGATTGATTTATTATTTTTTTTAGACATAATCAGGAAAATGGTTTACCTGGGATAACGGACAAGAGGCGTCATCTGAGCTGTTTTTTTTTCCATGACCTGAGTTCCTCCATTTCTGAAGTCTGGGGGCTCCTCTTCTTGTCCCCCTAAATGACCACGTGCCTGTGCTGTTCAATGAAATTTCTGACTGCACTTGGTGGGTTAAATATGGGTGAACAGGCAGTCCCCTATACACAGTATACTCTAAATAATTATGTAAAAATAAGGAACATAATATATATATATATATATAGATATATACATATAGATATATATACATACTATAGAAATGTATCATAATGTTATAGATAAATTAAAAAAAAGTGCTCCCAACAGTATAAGTAAACACTTATTAATTATATAGTGCCCATCTGTGTCCATATTTTTTCTATATACATACGGTATGAACACAAAATAAATGTTTTTTAAAGTATGCTTTATGATTTATTATAGATCTCACTCCGAAACAGGGGTAGTGCTATTAAACTGCAAAATGGATTGAGAAAAGACAAATCGGTCTGACAACAAAAAATCAGCAATGTGACATTTTGTACAATTTATGTATAGAATAATAGGTTTAATACATATTTATATGATATGTTAGCTGAATTAGGTCATTTGGGGAGGTTAACCTAATGAAGGTTATGCATTTTTATAGTATTTAAAGCCCAACTCTGGAAAACAATAAAATTATCCCTTGACATGGGACTGTGCCTACACTGCAAGGGGTAATTGCTCATTTAGGTCTCAGGGACACAGAAAAGCAGATTTACCTACCCTATCCTCTATTCCTCCTTCCTGATATACCCATCCTCACAACATCTTCTACCTCATGCTCCACCGGTCTAAGTTCCTGATGTCTTGAATACCTCACTCAATGTGAGGACACCAAGCAACAGTCCATCACTGGAGCATGGGTGAGTGCTGTCTGCTGATGGAGCCAGGGGCAGACTGACAACTCATGGGGCCCCAGGGCAATAGGGGATCATGGGGCCCCTGTGTCCTCGCCCACACTCAAAAAAGCCTACGAAAAAGACAATGAAAGGTACCAGGGGCATCTCATGGGGCCCCCTACTGACCCCGGGCCCTCGGGCAGTGCCCGGGTGCTCAAATGGTCAGTCCGCCCCTGGACGGAGCAGAGGTTCAGTTAAGTAAAGGCAAATCTGCTCTACCCTAGACATAATGAGCAGTTAACCCTTGCAGTGGGGCTTTAATATTGATTGTAGAAGAAATGTTCCATAATTGTTTTATCAGTGTTTTATGTACAGTATAACTATTGATTTTTATGGTATTTTAAAATAAAACAAGGTTTGAACATTTTGTCTATGTGATGCCTTAAAGGTCTAGCTGTTTTTTTATTATTTGATGGTCACCAAAAAATTCTCATTGGTATTAGAGCAGATGCTCCTTTTCTGATTCCAAAGTACAAATTTTCATTTGCTCATTGAAAACTGACCAGTTAGGAAAATAGGTTAGGAAAGTCTGACTTTTGTGCACTTTCTTTCTTTATTGTAGTGTCCGCTGTGGCCACTGATATGGGATTCACTGATAAAGAGCTGCAACAATCAGATCGGAGTCTTTCAGTTTTATGCTATATTTAAGACCTCACTTTCTCCTTTGATCTTGGGTCTCCATTTTGTTCTGACATGGATCACTGGTGATTCATTTACCCATTTGGCTTTTTTGTCATGTAGAACACAGAAGCTATGGAAGACACCTGGGCATTCCTTTGGAAGTAGCCAGAATCTGTTGGCGGGGTACTATGGGCATGCGCTGGTCTCAAGTTTTTCTTGAATGTTCTCAATTCCGTACATTTGTTTCGGGTAGGATAGTTCAAGTTACTCATGCTGGAGGTAACAGGTTACACATTGTTGATCTGACAATTACCATATATATTGACCTGTCATGTTGTTGTGCCCTTCTCAAAAAGGTCATACTAGTGTGGTCCAAGATTGTCCCACGTAGAGACTGGGTGAGTGGTATCCTCAACCCTCTTCCAGAATGCAGTTGACGGAAAGTGAATACCTGTGTTTGTAAATGTGTTTGTAATTTGGAAGATATAGAAGTTAATAATAAATTGGAATTAAAGTCTGATATAAAAAAACTGCAAGTGGGCAGGCTCTTTATTGCAGAAGAGACATGTAATGTAAACTTACCTGCCTGCTCACAATCTTCTGTAGAATGACGACATCTCATGTCTGCCAATCAAGATGGAACATGGAAGAAGCCGGGGAGAGGATGCTGGCGCTAGCAAGGGACGCTGTGGATATTGGACTGTTGATGCAAAGGTATGGTAAGTATAGTAGTGTCAAGTTGCACTTTTAAGAATTGGTATGGGCATTTTAAATTTGGGCCTGCGTTTCGGCATTCAACAGGCTTTGGTGGGATGCTGCATCAGTTAATGACTGATGTGTAGGTGGTGGATTTTCACCTTGCCAGATAACAGATTTATTTGTTTAATTCCCTCAGTGGGTTGTGCTTAGATGATACTTGCTCTAAACTGATGGCTAGGACTCATCTGTGACTGGCATGATCTTGTTATTGTTAAATTTGATGTTGATGATTTTTGACTTAGTTGAATTTATTGGTATAGTAAATCAATAAAGCTAGGCTCATCAGCAGCCATGAGTAAGCCTGCAAGTGCAGTAAACTGAATTTCATCTGTAGCAATTAATGAAACTTTTGTGGACAGGTCTGTTTGTCATGGTGACATGCCCCTAGGGTGGTACGGGGTGATTAAAGATTGTTAACAAAAAAATGAATACATAAGGAAAAAAACTGGAAATATGTATAGGGGCTAAACAATAAGTGAACTTTCACATGTAGCGCACTCATTGTTACTGCCTACCCTCCCCCACCATCTTAAAGTAACCCACCCTCCCCAACCCCAGAGGTGTACCTATCAGCATCGTAAGCCTAAGTCAGCAAATCATACAACTTGGGGTCATCTCCTGAACTCCGCTCATAGAAGATTATGCACAGAAAACCATCAATGCAATACAAATTACAGTTGTCTTTTTTAATTAGGACCATCAGTAGAAAAACAGTGTTTCAAATAACAGCATCAATTTAATTTGGCCATACTCTTTTAAAGCCCAACCTTTAGCATTTGATTGTGTTTACTGATCCCCTGCATACGTCCACTCATCTTTCCTGCTTTCTAAACTCATTAAAATTGTTCTTTTATTCTATATTTAGCTTTGTAATCACTTGCAGCACAGTTTCAGCAAAACATCTGTAGTATATATTTTTGGCTAAAGAAAGAGTGCATTTTATTGATTAAATAGTAATCAGTGACCGTCCAGGTGTCAGTGATAAACAAGCTTGGTTATGGGCATGACACACAATTCCAGTGACCATCCTCCCATAACAAAAAAGCATTGGGTGGAAAGAAAGATAGTGTATGTGGCAAACAAACCAGTAACAACAACCATGGGTAGAATTTTTAATATCTGATATTTATATAAACATTTTATTGTTTATATACATGTCTAATTATGTTTCATTTCAATATGTTTATTGTTTTAGAATAAAACTAAAAGAACCAATAGCATGATATGATAATACAAGGAGGGGGTCGCAGGCCAAATTGTCACAAAAGATGTAGTTATGCAAACATAACAATATGTAGAAAAGAAACCAGAGAACCTGAATACAGGGTGTAAAGTAACATTGTATGACCACATGCTCCATAATGAAATAAATGGAGAGCCTACAATAGTCAATAAGTCAATAAACACATGAGTTGCAGTTCAATGAGTAAAATAAGTGTTTGATCCCCAAGCAAAATATGATTTAGTACTTGGAGAAACCCTTGTTGGCAAGCACAGAGGTAGAACGTTTCTTGTAGTTGGTTACCAGGTTTGCACACATCTCAGGAGGGATTTTGTTCCACTCTTCTTTCCAGATCTTCTCTAATTCCTTAAGGTTTCTTGGTTGTCACTTGGCAACTCAAAGTTTCAGGTCCCTCTATAAATTTTCTATAGGATTAAGGTCTGGAGACTGGTTAGGCATCTCCATGACCTTAATGTGCTTCTTCTTGAGCCACTCCTTTGCTGTCTTGGCAGTATGTTTTGGGTTATTGTCATGCTTTAAAACCATTCCACGACCTATCTTCAGTGTTCTGGTTGAGGGAAGAAGGTTCTCATCCAAGATTTTACAATACATGGCCTTGTCCATTGGCCCCTCAATGTGGCAAAGTCAGTCTGTACCTTTGGCAGAGAAACAGCCCCAAAGCATAATGTTTCCTCCTCCATGCTTGACTGTAGGGTCATAGTCAGCGTTTTTCTGCCTCCAAACACGGCTAGAGCTAGTGTTCTTTGGTCCCATCTGACCACAGCATTTTCTCACAATCCTTCTCTGAATAATTTAGATGTTCATTGGCAAAATTCAGATTGGCCTGTACATGTGCCTTCTTGAGGAGGGGGACCTTGTGGGCGCTGCAGGATTTCGATCCATGGTGGCGTATTGTGTTACCAATGGTTTGTTTGGTGACGGTGGTCCCAACTGCCTTGAGATCATTCACAAGCTCCTCCCGTTAGTTCTGGGCTGATCCTTCAGTTTTCTCATGATCATCCTTTCCCTATGAGGCAAAATCTTGCATGGAGCTCCAGACCGAGGGCAATTGGTGGTTATTTTGTATTTCTTCTGAATAATCACTAAAACAGTTGTCTCCTTCTCACCAAGCTTCTTGCTTATGGTCTTGTAGCCCATTCTAGCCTTGTGCAGGTCTAAAATCTTGTCCCTGATGTCCTTTGACAGCTCTTTGGTCTGGTCCATGGTGGTGCCCAAAAAAGATTCTGTGGAAAGGGGTCTTTTATACACATAACGAGTTGTCGTTAGGAGCACCTTCTTAAATTGACAGTAATAATCTGTGTACCACATGAACACATAGCCACTCTGTGGGAGCCAGAATTTATGTTGGTTGGTAGGGGATCAAATACTTATTTTACTCACTGAACTACAACTCAATTTATAAAATGTGTATCGTGTTTTTTTCTGGATTTTTGGTTGATATTCTGCCTTTTATTTAAAATACACCTATGATAAAAAATTATAGACCCTTCATTTCTTTGTAAGTGGGCAAACTTACAAAATCTGAAGGGGATCAAATAACTATTTTCCCCACTGTATGTTTAAAGACTTTCAATGGTGAAGAAAGATCCTTATTATGAATGAGCAATAGAAGCCAATGCTGAAGTTGAGTATAGCGGAACAGTTCAGAGGATGGGGCCTTGAATTGTACCCTAACAGTGGACCAGGGTATAACCGAGGATTTTTCTAACATAGAGAGGGCAGAAGTAAATCCATGTGATGCCCAGCAGGCGAATGCGGATGGGGAATAGAGGCTGGGTGAGAAAAGAGGATTACCTGTTACGGGAAGTAGTGGGAGGTGGGCAGAGATGAGGTTGTTGGAGTATTTAGTGCCATCCCTGATTCTCAAAGTGTGCAACATAAGAGGACTAAGAGACAGAGGCCACGAATGGGGGGGGGGTAGTTTGGGGTCCAGGGCAAAGATTTTACAGTCACAGGTTTGCAAGAACAGCTTCCAGCTCTACCTAAAGAGGAGCCGCCTTCCCGATGTATAAGGTTATCAGTGGAGTAATTTGGGCAGCGTGATACAGTAATATTGTCAAAAATTAGGCATGCATAGTCCACAATAGCACTTGTGGATGAACATAGTTCTGCTGGATACGCAAGGTTTATGATTGTGCCAGATGGATGACATAACATAGTTCTGGAAGGATCTGAGCAAAAATGAGGGAATGGGAATAGGGAGTGTTCTGAAAAGGAGTTTTGGCAAGGTGGTCGTTTTAATGGACACAATTCTGCCCAACCATGAGTGTCTTATTATTTTTATGTTTACATACTGTACTTATTTGCACTTTGACCATTGATGTCAGTTTCATCCTTTTTAGGACATATTAATTTCTCATGGATTTTATAAACATAATTTATTATTTATTTGTGGATTTTTGTTACAGCCTTGATGAAGGGGGATTCTTTGGCCCCCAAAAATGCATTGGCTTCTGCATTTCTACTGATTGTCATTATACTGTAAAGAATAAACATATATGGACTTTTGAACTGATTGGTGGGTTGGTGGTTTCTTCTGTTCATTCATTCATTTATCTTTCCATATGTCACTGCAAATTCCCAGCAGGCCATGAGCCAAGAAGCCACCTGACTATTTGAACCTGTTGGTTTAATGACCTTTGTAATTCAGCAGAAAAATAACACTACAAGGTATCTTCTTCAGTGCAAGGCAAGCATGTTACATGTTGTCTGTAATATTCTATGGCAAATTCCGTTTAATTAATTGGTCAGTCTAGAAGAAAATACCATAATTGACTAACAAAGTTGCCTATTGATCATTACCAATATATTTAGCTCCCATTTAGTTTGGCTGCTTTCACACTGATCTGTTTTTCTTCTGATTTTGCTTTTAAAAAACGCAAAAGAAAAACGTGTACCTATGTATTCCTTTGGAACTCTTCATACTGACCCTTGGGGGGCCCGGTGCGTTTTTCAAAGTCCTGTTTGCTGTTCCTTAGTGCAGGTCTGGTTCGGTAAAAGAAATACATCAAAAACACACTTCCCATTGCAAAAAATGTGGCAAAAATGCATCAAAATGCACCTGCATTGCATTGTTGGTGTGGTCTTTGAGTCACACGTCCTTTAAAAAAATGTGTGCAAAAGCGGTACAAACGTGGCAAAAACATATATATGCATTTTTTGCTGTATTTTTGCCAAGGATCAGTGTATAAGTAGCCTTACACAGAAGGTGCCAAAATGCAGCACGCAGGACTTTTCAAAGCACAGTGCATCTGCAGTGCGAACAGTTCCATAGGATTTAATGGGGAATTAAATAATGGAAAAGCATGGTAAAAGTGCACCAGTGTGAAAGAGGCCTTAAGTTTTATAGGTTCCATGTTTATTTGGTTTCCGCTTGTGCCTTTACAAACATTTATCCATTCATATAACATATAATTTATGTGTCTGTTTAGCAGAGTGGCCATTTATTCATCATGCTTAAATGCAGGAGCAAGCCAGGCCGCTGTAATTTCTACAGTGATCTGCAGCCAGATGAGAGCCCCCTCCCCAGTATCAGACCTGACACATGGGCAGCTGTACAAGAGCCTACTACAGTAGCGTACAGCTTCTCACCTGAGTATTCCAGGTGAGAAGTTGTATGTTACTATAGTAGGTGCTTTATCCTTGGGCCTTGATCTCTCCAGCTGTTCACCTCTGGTTACCAGAGGTACCCTAAACTACGCTATGGGGGACCCCGTCTATGAAAATAATCACAAGTATCTGTGTTCTGTGCTGTTTTAATGAAGTTGTGATTCTTATATGCAGCCACATGTGATCCTGATTGAACCACAGAGATATTGCTGTAAAGAGGCCATTTTTGTGCAGCTTTCATTCTGCAGTATATACATGTTTTTGTTTTTTTTTGCCATCCTTAACCTTTTATGCATTATTACTTCTCATTTTGTTCCTGATTAGTAAACTGCAAATTACAGTTAGGCTGGTCATACATGGGTCCATTTTTTTTTGTTCATCCAGAAGGCTGTATGGAAAAAACTAGAGGTGGATGGAGGAATCCTCCCCACTGTCTCTTTGTATTCTAACAGCCAGGAGACTTCCCCACCATCAGAATACACAGATCAGCACTACAGTCTATTGCCTACGAAGTTGATTTAGTGAAAAATATCAACAGGGTGGTTAAGCAGAAGTCAATCGGTAGATCGACTTCTGTTCAACCACTGTGGCAAAACAACGATATAAATTAGGCCGGTTCCTACTGAACCAGCCAAATTTTGCTCAAAGTATGGCCAGCTTTACCCTCTGTCTGATCATTTGGCCAATTACACATCCTGTTACATCAGTTATTAGGGGGAACCCATAAGAATAGGAACATGAAACCTGTCATTGTGGACTTTCTCTTAAAAATGAATGCTCCAGAGCTGATATATTCATCCACGTTTTACCTCCTGGAAGTCACTGAACTGGAAAATATATATCACACAAGAGTTCAACTTTTCCATACTTCCCTATTTGTGTGTTTGTTCTGGAAAGTGATGCGCCAGTTAATGGAGGATCAGGATGATGTGAAATCAGTAGCTACAAAAATCAGAAGTAAATCACTGTAAATAGTTAGTATGACTCTTGGCTGGAGGTTGCCAATGAGCGATCCGTCTGCATTCTGTATGACCAATCTCTTACACTCTAGTTACATCAGAGTTTACAGTATGGCATTGGCTAGTAAAAGTGCATTTAGGACTTTCCATATCAATAAACTATGCTAAATTCACAATAACCTAATGTGTTATCCTGTACAGTCTCCTAGTGTCATATTTTTGTAAATTATTATTTTATTTATATATAAATCTGTAAACCCCAAATGCAGTAATACTACATAATGATATGTCAGAATAAAATGCTTACCATAAGTACATTTCCATATTGTATGATCAGCAGACACATGACTAAGGAAACAGGTCATCAGGGACTTTTAGTGTGCCTATGTCAAAACAAGGGAAATCTGCCATTTTGTCCTAACTACCCTGAGGTGTGCCTGACAGCACACTGATTGTGATGATTTCTAATGATCTGTTCTCTGAATGTCTAAAATATTAAGAAAACAATCTGTCCCTCAGCATTGTATAATAGTATAAATTACATGTAGTCACCAGCTTAGTACCCTTAATAGAAGTTCTGTATTCTGCATTTTAAATTTCTTGCTATAAAGCCAGCAAAGTGACTTAAATTAAAGAGCAATCAAACATAAATCACAAACTCGCCTATGCAATAAAATAAAATTGCCTAGTTAGTAAAACAAGGTTTCAGGAAATTATTAGAATTGTATATTTTTTAACTACTTGCCTACCGGGCCAGTTCTGACAGTTCTTTCCCATATCTGCATTTTCTTTTTTCTTTCTTGTACCTATAACCCCCGCACATTTTATATATATATATATATATATATATATATATATATATATATATATATATATATACATATATAATATATACATATTTAAGCAGAGGCGTTAGAGAGTAAAATGGTGGATGTTTTGTATGCCACATGGTATTTGCACAGTGGTTTTTTAAACACATTTGTTTTGCAAAATACACTTTAATGAGTTTTAATGTACAAAAACATGGTATAATACCCAACTGTTTAGTAAAATCTAAAAGATGATGTTATGCTGAGTAAAGAGATACCAAACATGTCATGCTTTAAAACTGCACATACTTGTGGAACAAACTATGGTACTTAAAAATCTCCATAATTGATGCTTTAAACTGGTTACTAGTATAGAGTTACAAATTAGGTCTGGTGCTAGAATTATTGCTTTCGGTATAACATTTGCGGTGATACCTCACATGTGTGACGCAAACACCTTTTACATATGCGTGCACGACCTACATATGTTTTCCCCTTTGCATGTCAGCACAGGGGAGAGGCAAGCGAAAAAGAATTTTTATTCATTTTATTTAAAAAGTTTTTTTAATGCAGTCCCTTTAGATTTTTGTTTAGCAACTTTATTTCTATCACATCTATCATGTTGTGTCCAAGTGTGAGCACTTTTTTATGTGTTCCCACGTGTTCCATTTTTAATTAGGCTTCTCTATGCTAGTGAAACATGCAAAAAAGGTGCTGGCGTGATTTTTAAATTGAGCCCCACCAAAATGCATGGTATTGCGGTACCATGCGTTTTAGTGGGCACAAACATGCATGTAATTAGTGGATACATGGGGGTGTCATTAAGCACCAATGGCACCTGTGTGCAACTGCAAAAGACAATGCATTTTTGTGTGGTGCAGGAAAACAAGCGTTACCGCACTGCACATGATATGAAAAAGCACCAAAACTTAGTTTGCAAGGCAGAGTTAAGAGGGCAGTAGGTTGTAAATCTCCCCCATCCCCTCAGCTAGCACAAATCTCCCTCAGCTAGCACAAATCCCTCCTCCTAGTACAAATCTCCCTTCCAAGCACAAACATCCCCCTTCGTAGCACGCCCCCCCCCCCAATAAAAATGCCCCCTCCAAAATTCCCCCCTCTAGCACAAATTCTCCCCTCCTCCTAAACCCCCCATAACCTTCATCACAGCAAAATTAGTGAAATCCCTGTACAGTTCAATGATTAAAAGTTCCCTCTGTTAACTTCTGTGTACAGAGAGCAGGGAGAGTGCATCCTGTTCCTCCTCCGGGCTCTCTCCCCCTCCCTGCTGCTATATGTACTATTGCCAATAAAACAGAAAGCTGTGTGTGCAGTCCGACCTCTCCTTAGCAACCAGTGACATCATTGGTTGGTAGGACGCTGGTAGACAGCTTGCACAGCCTTCAGTTTTGCTGGCAGGGAAGGAAAGGAAGCCCAGAGGAGGAATGGGATGTTCTCTCCCTGCTCTCTGTACACAGAATTTAACAGAGGAAACCTTTAATCATCAAACTGTACAGGGCTTTCTGTAATTCTGCGGTGGCACCCCCTAAGGACTCTTTGTGGCACCCGGTTGAAAAATATTGTCTTAGACCATGCCAATGAGCAAGGACATTCCAGCCCCCAATCATCTCTATGCTCACCTGGTGGGACAGGAGAGCTGGGAAGTGGGTAGAAGGTGGCAGAAGTGGAGAGATCCCCTTCCACTATCTGTAAAAGCAATTCAGTGGCTATTTAGCCACTCAGATTGCTTATACAGTGTTTAGCCTTACTGGCTGAAAACACTGAAACCGGGCTTATGGTTGCAGCCATAGCTTCGGTGTCCCTACTTCAACTACGGGTTGTATGGGTACGTCCTATAGTGTTGAAGCTGTTAAAGAAAGTGTTGAAGTGTGAATAGATATGTTCAATATACACTTCTCAAAAAAATTAAAGGAACACTTTGAAAACACATCAGATCTCAATAGGGAAAATATCATGCTGGATATCTATACTGATATGGATTGGGTAATGTGTTAGGAACATAAGGATGCCCCATCATTTGATGGAAATGAAAATTATCAACCTACAGAAGACTGAATTCAAAGACACCCCAAAAATCAAAGTGAAAAATGATGCAGCAGGCTAGTCCATTTTGCTGAAATTTCATTGCAGCAACTCAAAATGATACTCAGTAGCTTGTATGGCCCTCAGATGCTTGTATGCATGCCTAATACATCAAGGCATGCTGCTAATGAGTCGACGGATAGGTTCCTGGGTATTAGCTTCCAGATCTGGACCAGGACATCACTGATATCCCAGAGGTATTCTATTGGATTTAGGTCAGGCGAGTGTGGGGACCATTCAATGGTATCAATTCCTTATTCCTCCAGGAACTACCTGCATATTCTCTCCACATGAGCATTGTCCAGCACCAGGAGGAACCCAGGATCCATTGCACCAGCATAGGGACTGACAATGGGTCCAAGGATTTCATCCTGATATCTAATGGCAGTCAGGGTGCCATTGTGTAGCCTGTTGTCAGGAATCAAGGAGTGACCAGAAAGGTGTGGACTGACACAGGGAAACACAGGTAATATAATACAGTTTATTATTAGCCACCCAGATATCTATATAAACGCACAGTGAACAAACTAACCTTCCACTAATCTTAGGAGGTGCAGGAACACAGGCGTAGTCAGGGCTGGAGAGGTGGAATGGGCAGGCCGGCCGTAGGGTTCTGTAACGACTGCCTGGTGGTACCTCTAGCGGTCCTCAGGGCAGGATTCCCCAGGGCGCGGAGTCTAAGCCCCAGTCTGCCTTTTCACCAGAGCCCCTGATGGTGGGGATGGACTTGGCGCAGGACTGAGACCAGGTCGCGGCCCCTGAGTACACCTGCTAGTGGTAGGGGGATCCGCCAGAGGTATGTGCAGGTACGGCTGGATCCGTGCAGGATGGATGGATGGCAGAGTAGTTAGTGTGGTCAGACAAGCCGGGTTGGTAACGGTGGAGGCAGATCAGTACAGAGCAGCAGGCAAAGAGTAAACGGGTCACAAGCCAAGGTACAGCAACAGGAGGTCAAACAGCATAGGAGTAGGC
This sequence comes from Staurois parvus, assembly GCF_062004578.1. Lineage (NCBI taxonomy): Eukaryota > Metazoa > Chordata > Amphibia > Anura > Ranidae > Staurois > Staurois parvus. Next base: position 8,806,256 of record NW_028317808.1, read on the forward strand.
AGAAGAATAGTCAGGGATGAGCCAGTAGTCAGAACAGGAGACGGTCAACAGAGATCAGGATCAAGCCGGGTCAGCAACGAAGCAGGAACACAGGATACAGGTACAGAGGCTCATGGGAAAACATACACCAAGGCCCAGAGCACAGACCTGGTCATGCCTTATATACACCTTTCTGTAATCAGCCCCAGGTTTGGCCGATTGTGAGCTTCTGGCTGCTAAGAGCACCCGCTGGTCAGCTCTGGTACTGCAGCCCACACGGCAGGTGAGTTCCACCACCAATGCTGAGAGCACCCGCTGGTCAGCTCTGGTACTGCAGCCCACACGGCAGGCGAGTCCCACCACCAGTGCTGAGAGCACCCGCTGGTCAGCTCTGGTACTGCAGCCCACACGGCAGGGGAGTCCCACCACCAGTGCTGAGTCCATTCCTGACACCTGTAGAGGTCTGTGCATCCTTCCATGAACATGCCTCCGCAGACCATCACTGACCCACCACCAAACGGTAATGCTGAATGATGTTACAGGCAGCATAATGTTCTTCACGGCTTCTCCAGATCCTTTCACATCTGTCGCATGTGCTCAGGGTGAACCGGCTCTCATCTGTGAAAAGCACATGGCGCCAGTGGCAGACCTGCCAATTCTGATGTTTAATGGCAAATGCCAATCAAGCTCTATGGTGCCGGGCAGTGAGCACAGAACCCAATAAAGTACTTCAGGCCAGGTGCCGGGCAGTGAGCACAGAACCCAATAAAGTACGTCAGGCCTTCAGGCCATCCTCATGAAGTCTGTTTCTGATTGCTTGGTCAGAGACATTCACACCAGTGGCCTGCTGGAGGTAATTTTGTAGGGCTCTGGCAGTGCTCATCCTGTTCCTCCTTGCACAAAGGAGCAGAGACTGGTCCTGCTGATGGGTTAAGAACCTTCTGTGGCCCTGTCCAGCTCTTCAAGAGTAACTGGAATCTCCTTCATGCTCTTGGGACTGTTCTGGGAGACACAGCAAACCTTCTGGCAATGGCACGTATTGATGTGCCATCCTGGAGGAGTTGGACTGCCTGTGCAACCTCTGTAGGGTCCAGGTATCGCCTCATGCTACCAATAGTGACACTGATCCTAGCCAAATGCAAAGCTAGTGACAAACAGTCAGAAAGGATGAGTAGAGAAAAAATGTCAGTGGCCTCCACCTGTAAAACCGTTCCTGTTTTGGGGGTCGTCTCATTGTTGCCCTTCTAGTGCACCTGTTGTAAATTTCATTAACACCAAAGCAGCTACAACTGATTAACAACCCCCTCTGCTACTTAACTGACCAGATCAAAATCATAGGAGTTCAATTGACTTGATGCTATACTCTGATTAAAAAGTGTTCCTTTAATTTTTTTTGAGATGTGTAGAATACTGCCAAGGGCCACGTCTAGTATTTTTAGCTTTAAGCGGTATTAAACCCACAAATAAATACCTAATAAATTGCAGCTTATCAAATCTTGGTGGCTGCATTGCTTTATTTTCTTTTATTTTAACCTCTTGGGCCAGCCAACAAGTCTGTTGTTTTTCAAATTTCTTTAACAGACAAAGATATTAAGCAAAAGTGGCTGCTAGATGATTGAAACAAACCATTTAACACTGACAGGGGTGCTTACAATGGTCATCTTTTATCCATTTATGTAAAACCATTATCTTAAAAGGGGAAAAAAATGTTTCTGTGACTGCTGATAAAGTGTTATCTGGAGTTTTTGTTTATTTGTTGGTCAAGTCCATCTCAATCTGCTAATTTAACACTACCCTCTTCCCAGACTGACTATGCTGCTGTCCAAAGGTGTCTCTATTGCTCCTCCATGCAGAGTGGAAAAACTCTAAGAGAGGAAAGTGTGATACTGGCCGGATCACTAGATGAAAAAAAAACAGAAAAAAGCCTAAAAAGAAAATGATTGCAGCTGCCACATCTAAGATGTAGTAAGTTGCAATATAATTCATTTTTATCTTTAGGTTTATTGCGGCTTTCTACTGGTGAATAACACATCATAATAGCATGTGAGACATTTTTATAAATATTTAAGTTTTTTTATATTACATTTATTAAATTAATTCAACTTAATTTTTTTGTAATTAATGTAACTTTTACATTTTGTTTGCTTTAGGTTTACTGGCCCTTTAATGTAACCATCAGTGAATTTTCGTTATGTATAGGTGTCAGATCATGTACAGTATCATATCCTGCCTTGTCATTTATTTCTAATACCTAATGTAAAAATAGAGTTATTCCCTTAATACTGTCAGGTTACTTATGCAAAGAGATACAATAGGTCAGAAATGAGGTCAGTTAGAATTTTTGGCAGCTAAATTGACATGAAGCACAGTGGTATAATCAGGTCTGAAGGTGGAAAGCAGTTAAGGTGACTTTGTGAACATGTAACTTGTCACAGAATAAAATAAGCCTGCACTAGTTTTTAGGTGACCTGCACAGCTATCTTTGAGATGATCGATATAATTTGTAATTCGAGCAGTGACGTGGATGGATCTGTATCATTCTACCAGCCTGCAGGCAGGTGTCTGACCAACGTTAAAGTAATGCAAGTAAGCACCTACTATGAGAAGGCTTCCATGGAACCCCAAATCATCAATCAAAAGCTATTACATGCCAGCAGCTTCCCACTATAGGATAGCTAACTCAATTGTTGTAATGTTCTTGCTTCTGAACAGCAAAGACGCATTTAATCATAGAGTTTTTTTCCATACATCTGAGCTCAGCCACTGGGATATTCCACCTCACTTGGGATCCTAACAAAGTTTCTTGCTTTCTAATAAGAAAAAGGAAGACTCAGATATTTTGCAGATACAGATGAGGAGAAGCTGGGCCAGACATACAGTACAACACAGTAATGGCATGTATTACATACCAATATATATTTGCATGTGTATTACCAAACTCTGTAAAACTTGTTATAGCAGCTTTTATGCATCATCAGTTCAGCAGTGTTATACAGCCAGCCCAATGGCTCATTATACATAGGCGAGCTTGCTGTATTTGTAAACGTGGACTGAGTGCTGTTGAACAGCCCATGATGGTTGAAGCCAACCTACGAATATTGAGATTGATTTACTAAAGGCAAATTGGCTGTTCACTTTGCAGATGGGAATTGTATTTGCTCCAGTGTTTAGCGATGTGGTGAAGTTTCAATTTACAAAGAATACCCAATCCTGCAATAAAAATAAAACAATGTATTTGCTCGCACATAGTTGGGTTATGGAAGTCATAGAAGTCATCAGAGCTTCTCCTTGTTCACTAAGCTCTGGGGAAAATTCCATTGCAAAGTGAAATCCCCTTGTAAAGTGAACAGCCTATTTGCCTTTAGTAATCCAACCTCTTTGTCAGGGCTGTTTTAATGCATGGGCACCCCTGGGCACTGCCCCAAGGGCCCCATGATATTCTTGCATTACATCATACTTGCCAACTGTCCCGGATTTGCCGTAAAGACATGCTTTTTACTAAGCTGTTCCGGGATGGCCCAGGTAGTGTCACAGAGCCTATACTTTAATTCTTGAAAGTACAGTTAGGTCCATATATATTTGGACACAGGCATAATTTTAGCTTTTTTAGGTATTTACCAAAACATATTTAGGCTATAGTTCTATAATGGATATGGGCTGAAAGTGCACACTCTCAGGTTTAACTTGAAGGTGTGTACATCCAAATTGGAGGAAGGGCTTAGGAATTACAGCTCTTAATAGTAACCATGCCCATAGAGATACCCATATCCATTATATAACTATAGCGTGAATATGTTTTGGTAAATACCTGAGAAAATCTAAAATTGTGCCAGTGTCCAAATATACAGTTGTGTTCAAAATAATAGCAGTCAGACATCACTAACCTGATCAATCACTGTTTTTGGTAGAAATGATATTTCTACATGGCAAATCATTTACTAGCAGGTGTAGTAGAGTAATAGAAATCCAACAGACCCAACAGTCATGACATGCATGCTGCTGATTCTGTGTAATTGAATCACTAATTGAAAGGGGCATGTTCAAACTAATAGCAGTGTGGAGTTCTATTAGTGAGGTCATTCATTCTTTAAAAAACAGGTGGCAATTATTGCCCTTATTTAAGGAAGGAAGGCAGCAAATGTTGTACATGCTGGTTGCAGTGCATTTCTCTCTGAAATTCTGAGGAAAATGGGTCGTTCCAGACATTGTTCAGAAGAACAGCGTACCTTGATTAAAAAGTTGATTGGAGAGGGGAAACATATAAAGAAGTGCAGAAAATGATAGGCTGCTCAGCTAAAATGATCGCAAATGCTTTCAAATGGCAACCAAAACCTGAAAGACGTGGAAGAAAGCAAAAAACTACCATTCAAATGGATAGTAGAATAGCCAAAATGGCAAGGACTCAGCCAACAATCAGCTCCAGGAAGATCAAAGAAGGTCTAAAGTTACCTGTGAGTACTGTTACAATTAGAAGACGCCTATGTGAAGCCAAGCTATCTGCAAGAAGCCCCCGCAAAGTCCCACTGTTGAAAAAAAAGACATGTACTGAACAGGTTACAATTTGCCAAAGAGCACATTGACTGGCCTAAAGAGAAATGGCACAAAATTTTGTGGACTGATGAAAGTAAGATTGTTCTTTTTGGATCTAGTGGCCGGAGACAGTTTGTCAGACGACCCCCAAACACTGAATTCAAGCCACAGTACACTGTGAAGACAGTGAAGCATAGTTGCACAAGCATCATGATATGGGGATGTTTCTTATACTACGGTGTTGGGCCTATTTATCGCATACTAGGGATCATGGATCAGTTTGAATACATCAGAATACTTGAAGAGGTCATGCTGCCTTATGCTGAAGAGGAAATGCCCTTGAAATGGGTGTTCCAACAACACAACGACCCCAAACACACCAGTAAACGTACATCATCTTGGTTCCAGACCAACAAGATTGACATTATGGAGTGGTCAGCCCAATCCCCGGATCTTAATCCAATAGAAAACTTGTGGGGTGACATCAAAAATGCAGTTTCTGAGGCAAAACCAAGAAATAGAGAAGAACTGTGGAATGTAGTCCAATCATCCTGGGCTGGAATACCTGTTCACAGGTGCCAGAAGTTGGTTGACTCCATGCAACACAGATGTACAGCAGTTCTCAGAAACAGTGCTTATACAACTAAATATTAATTAAGTGATTCAAAAGAAAGCAAAATCTTCAAACATTTTTCAGTTTATATAGTGAATGTTTGAGTTTGTAAAGAAGAATACAAACACTGCTATTTTTTTGAACAGTCTAATATTCACTTTTCTTCAATTATTTTAGAGGAACAACACAAATTCGATATATTTTTCTTTATGTTTTGATTTGGAATAGAATGTGTAGTGTTCCCAATGCTTTTGTGTGTATGGAAATAAAAGCTATTAGAAGGATTTTGAGCTTTATTCACTTTTTTCAACACACTGCTATTATTTTGAACACAACTGTATATGGACCTAACTGGAGGTGTGTAAACTGGGGCAGGCCGGTAGAGGCCCCAGTGCATTACTTTGCCCAGGGCCCAAGATGCGATTAAGATGACCCTGCTCTTTGTGTATGTGCGACAGGATAGCAAAACTACTTGATATCATTAATTCCTTAATTTCCAGATCTCTGACCTTCTATGAAACAACAGTTGTGTTTCAGGTTTAATAATATTAATGATAAAAAGTCAATCCAGTACTCAGTCTTCCTGCCCTCCTCACGACTCATTTCTCTTCTCTAAGAATTAAATTATAGCAGTAGTGTACATGAAAATCTTCAAGCACTATTCCTGTTTATATTGGTCATGTGTTATAATGTTATTTTTTCTATGTTTCTCCAAATTTTCATAGTACACTACCAGTTCTTTTCTGAGTTAAAAAATGTATCTACAGTATGTATACATATCAGATCTTTGAGCATGTCAAAATGTTTTAGATAGAAAGATATCGTCTAGCTTTCAATGAAATGTGCTGTATACAAGTCTATTTATTTCAACTAGCTCATGTTTGACGTGCACTTAAATGTCTCTAGAGCGCATCAGAAATGTAATCAATGCTGGCATACTTTGGATAACTTTCCAGCTGTAGTAAGCGGCATGTCATTAGAGTAAACTGTCAGAGAATATAATTCCCAGTGTTATTGAATTAAAACCTCATTACACTCTGCCCACCAAGAAAGAAAATCATTTACAAGTTGTTTCTACACTCAACGCCCCATTGAGAATGCAAACGAAGATGAAACCTATAAAAGAGTATTATTAACCATCTAACAATACTCCCCTTGTTGCACTGGATCAGGAATATTCTTGGCTTGTAAATTGGTCCCTTTTCGAATAGTTATTTAAAAACTGCTGACAGAGCTTTAGAAAAGTTATGTTTTGTTAATATCCTGCAGGATGTCTAATGTTCAGGGACAGGTTGTTGAGAGGCAAGGTCATCTGTGCAGGCTTTTTACCAAAGGATTGCATTATGATGCTGATTGTATGGAATATATAGTTACTATAAACTGCACATCAAAATCCACACTTATTATTGTTCATATCAATATACAGTTTACCTGCAAATTTCTGGCTGTGACTGCTTTCACTAGTTCTGTATTCATCCCATTATTTCAACATTAATAGATTCTTGCTAATTAGGCAAAACCATAGTTTTCTTGTATTTCACTTATAACAATGCCACATAAAATACTTTCTTTGCCTTCTGAATCAAGCCAACTAAGTTACACCACAAGGATAGATTACAGGAAACTAGACAAAAGCATTATAGTTAAAGGCCAAATTAAGTCACGGCAATATATATTACTTTTTGGATCGAGAAATCCAGGAAAAGTAAAAATTCTCCCTTGCTCATTTGTATGTAATGCAGTGTTTCTCAATCTTTACAACATTATGGTCTTGAGGCACCCCATTTTAAAATGGGGTGCCTCAAGACTGTCCATAATTTTAAAAGGGTACCCCATTCTAAAATGTGAAAAACTATTCTAATAGTTTTCTACAACGCAGCAAAATCCACACATGTAGGGCACCCAACGTTAGAGGTGAATTATTCTTCCAAAGCAAATACACTTTTGCACACTGGTACTAAGTAGTATTCCAATGTTTCTCTTCTCCCTCAGTTTTTCTCCATCACTGAGCTGATGTGACCCCAGTACTGATGGAGAGGGGCAGGGGAGGGTAGAAGAAGAGAAGCTGTCTGTCAGCGGTTGCAGGAGAAAAATAGAGAGGACCAGTTCCTCTACATGCTGCCCCCGCTGCTCTTCCTGTCCAAGTGTAAAACAGAATGTGACAGGGAGGCTGCACGGGCCCCCTGGAGCATGGGATGGGGTCGCCATTGCAATCCCTGATGCTACACCAGCAGTTGGGGGGTGGGTGATAAAAACATTTCTCATCTATGGGGTTTTACCGATCCCTAAACAGCAAGTGTAAAGGAGCCCCTACTGTCCTGAGCCCCCTATAGGGCTGCATTCACACTGATACACTGCTGCTTTCCTGCAGGTCAGCTGTGCTTTACTTTAAACTTCTATTATATCTTGCAGGTGTGGTACACTTTCTAAAAGTGCACCAAATCTCCTGCATTCAGCTAACAAAGCAGCTAACCCACAGTAAAGCTGTAGTTGCACTGTACTGCGCTTGTGGATCAGTGTGTGAAAGCAGCCTAATAACCCTTTTTTTAAAAGTGTTAATATGCCATTTGCAAAACTATGTGATGCTAGGCTGCTAGAAAGGTCCAAGGCGAAGTGCATTTGATATCACTCCTGGAACAGGAGCCGGCACTACATAGGAAGCATCAGCTTATGCGACTCCTGCTCCCTCTGTAACCGCTTGCAAACACTGGATCCATGCACTCTGATGCTCTGGGATGGCAGGTCAGCAACTCACAATTTAGGCTTGCCGACCTGCCATCCCATGAGGTCATGGGCCACTTTAGAGGGCCCCATGAGCCACAGGTTAGCATCCCTGATCTAGCCCTTGCAATGCGTCTATGAAAAGGAAGGGTCTTTACTTTTCCTGGAGTTGGGCTACCAGTAATGCAACGGCAATCTACAAATGGAACATATCTCATCAGAGTTGATTTATTGGTATATAGAAAATATGCAAAAATCATTTTTTCACAGGTTTCAAGTGATGTTGGGCTTCTGCTGTGCACAGGGGTGGACTGACAACTCATGGGGCCCCCGGGCAATAGGGAATCATGGGGCCCCTGTGTCCTTGCCCAAACTCAAAAAAGCCTATGAAAAAGGTACCAGGGGCATCTCATGGGGCCCCCTACAGTGCCCAAGTTTCCAAAATGGTCAGTCCGCCCCTGGCTGTGTAGCACTGAGTGACTGAGAGAACAGACACTGGGCACCAACAGTGTCACATGAGATCCTTCTAGATTGTAAGCTCCAAGGAGCAGGGCCCTCCTTTCCCTCTTGTATTGAACTGTATTGTTGCTGTATTGTCTCCCGTTATATTGTAAAGTGCTGAGCAAACTGTTGTCGCTATATAAATCCTGTATAATAATAATAATAATAATATAATAATGAGGTTAACAGTGAGTCCCTAGATGTAAGCTCTGACCAAGGTCTTGTCTCTTTGCTCCTTTGGTGTAGCATCTGGAGCATCTGAGGAGTGAAGGGATGGTTAGCGTTTGTATGTGGGGGAGGGAGTCATTATTTAAGTAAGCCTATTGTGTTCCCCAACATGGGCAAAAAATGAATTTACTTTAAATAGTAACTCCATTTATGTTGAGAAAAAACAATCTCTTCTAGGTGATCAATGTACATTTCAGAGATTTTGTTAAACTTTGATACACCTACCTATTTGTGTTCTGAAGAAAATGTTTGTTCCACTATGTCCTTTGGATACTGATTCTGAATGGGAGTCACTGGTCGTTATAATCAGCTGGTGCACCCTTAGTGTTCTAATGGCAAAAGTTGCAGGGTCTGCATGCCTTTAGATGTATTTAACCTTTGCAGATTATCTCACCAGAAGTAAAAATTCTATTGCAGAGGATACCTAAAATTAGATTGTATCGTAGATTCAAATTTCTGGGAAAAAAAATCACACAAACAGGAAATGACATTTCTGGGGGCGTTCTATACACCAGTTGTGTACAGAACTCCTCCAGGTTTCCATATTGCATTTAATTTTACAGTAGATCATAGTGGCTGCAGGTTGAAAAGGATTGTGTAGCAATTGTATTTACTACTGTATATATTATTTTAAATTTGTTATTTTTTTTTCATGAACATGGGGTTACCCATTAAAAGTACTTAGCCCTATATCCAACAAGTTTGCGCTATTTTATAACACTTATGCGAAAAAGTCCCCAAGGGTTTTGCTGTATATAAAGTTGTTTGAAATTACTTGATTAATGTCTTCACTGTCACCAAATATTTATGTCTACATCTGCAAAATCAATAATAGGATAAAAGAAACAAACAAAGCATGTATAGATGCATGTCTGATCATTTAGTCAGCAAAAGTGTCAGATGGCATATAGCACTGGCATGTTAGCATAACGATCCAGCTTCATTTTAGCAAAGTAACTTCCAAGATTCTATTGAGGTCACAGCAAAAGTAAAATCAGCAATGAGGCAACTGTTAGCTTGCAGTAGACAGATAATAAAATAAAATGTTGAGGGGGAGATGCAGGAGGCTCAATTCACTGAGCTGCATGAGTTACTTTAACTCCATTCCTTATATTATCCTGTGATCATCCTGTCCTTAACCACTTGCCTACCGGGCACTTTTACCCCCTTCCTACCCAGGCAAATTTTCAGCTTTTATCACTTTCACACTTTGAATAACAATTATTCAGTCATGCAACATTGTACCCAAACAAAATGTTTATCACTTTTTTTGTTTCTAATAGAAAAGTTTGGAAAAACTAATTTTTCTTCATAAATGTAGGCCAAGATTTACACAGCTACATATCTTTGGTAAACATTACCCATATCAGTTTATATTATTTAGTCCATGTGAAAGTTATAGAGTCTACAAGCTATGGTACGTATGATTGAAATTTGACAAATCCTAATATACAGACGGCTTATTTCATTTCTTGAGGCCCTAAATTGCCAGGACAGTACAAATAACCCCCCCCCCCCAAATGACCCCTTTTTGGAAAGTAGACAGTCCAAGTTATTTAGTAAGAGTCATAGTGAGTTTTTTGAAGTTGTAATTTTTTTACTACAATTCTTTGGAAAATGAACAAATTAAAAAAACAAATCACAAAATTGTCATATTAACAAGTTATTTCTCACACACGGCATTAGCATACTTGCAATTGCACCCCAAAACACATTCTGCTACCTAGTGAGTAAGGGGATACCACATGTGGGAGACTTTTTCACAGCCTTGTTACATACAGAGGCCAAACATCCAAGGAGCACCTTCATTTACTTTCCTGACTACTTATCACATTTTTGACATCTGGGTGTGTTCTTTCCCTCCAATCAGCTCTCAGCACTCCTTACTGAGCTCTGCAGAGTGTAACGTCACCCCCCCCCCTCCCTGCCCCTGCTTTCTGAAAGCTCAGACAAGCTGTATCAATTCTAAACTTTGAAGGGCTGAAGCGAAGTGATGACTGCGGATAAACAGGTATAACATAAGCTACATACATAGGAGGATTTGTTTCATCTCTGTCTATCACCTGAGGCCAGTCACTTTACTGGGTATATGTAAGGGTTTACAACCACTTTAACTTGAGCAGCTGCTTTTTTTTCTATTAAAAAAATACAAAAAAAAGTAACAACAGTCACCACCAAATATATCTTAGATTACGGGAAAATAATCCTAGAGGCATTTCAACCAAATGTAACAGGCACTTCAGGCTACGGATTTACAGGCTGGGTTAGGAAAAACTACAAATCATCAGCGTAACCTGCTACTTTGTGTTCCCCAGCTTTGGTGTGAAAGTCTGTAATGTCAGGTTTGGCCCTAATCCAGCGAAGTAGGGGTTCAAAAGTGCTGACAGTGTACCATTAACTCTGTCGAAGGCCGTTGGTCGTGAATAGAGGGCCTCAATCTATCTAAGAGAGTGTACACCTAGGCCGAATGCTCTCATGTCAGCTTTCATGTGCAGTGTCTTGAAAAAGTATTCATACCCCTTGAAATGTTCCACATTTTGTCATGTTACAACCAAAAACGTAAATGTATTTTATTGGGATTTTATGTGATAGACCAACACAATGTGGCACATAATCCTAGATTGTAAGCTCGAAAGAGCAGGGCCCTCGAACCCCTCGTGTACTGTATTGTTACTGTCTTGTCTCATGTTCTGTCTCCCTTGCTACTGTACAGCGCTGAGCATACCCTTTGGCGCTATATAAATACTGTATAATAATAATAATTGTGAAGAGGAAGGAAAATGATAAATAGTTTTCAAAATTCTTTACAAATAAATATGTGAAAAGTGTGGTGTGCATTTGTATTCACCCCCCCCCCCCCCCCCCCGAGTCAATACGTTGCAGAACCACATTTCGCTGCAATTACAGCTGCATTCTTTTTGGGTAAGTCTCTACCAGCTTTGCACATCTAGAGAGGGACATTTTTGCCCATTCTTCTTTGCAAAATATCTCAAGCTCTGTCAGATTGGTTGGAGAGTGTCTGTGAACAGCAATTTTCAAGTCTTGCCACAGATTCTCAATTAGATTTAGGTCTGGACTTTGACTGGGCCATTCTAACACATGAATATGCTTTGAGCTAAACCAGGGGTCCTCAAACGTTTTAAACAGGGGGCCAGTACACAGACCTTCACACTGTTAGGGGGGCCGAACTACAGTTTGAAATAATATGAACAAATTCCTATACACACTGCACATATCTTATTTGTAGTGCAAAAAAAAACAGGAGAAAACAATACAATATTTAAAATGCACTGTACACTGTAACGCACTTGACACCGCAATACACTGTACACTGTAATGCACTGGACACCGCAATGCACTATACACTTTAACGCACTGGACACCGCAATGCACTGTACTCTGTAATGCACTTGATACCGCAATGCACTGTACACTGTAAAGCACTGGACACCAAAATGCACTGTACTCTGTAATGCACTGAACACCACAATGCACTGTACTCTGTAACGCAATGGACGCCACAATGCACTGTACACTGTAACGCACTGTACTCTGGCACACTGGACACTGCAATGCACTGATATAGTGGACACCACAATGCACTGTACACTGTAATGCACTGGACACCACAATGCACTGCACTCTGTAACGCACTTGGCACCACCATGCACTGTACTCTGTAATGCACTGGATACTGCAATGCACTGTACACTGTAATGCACTGGACACCGCAATGCACTGTACACTGTAATGCACTGTACTCTGATACACTGGACACAGCAATGCACTGTACTCTGATACACTGGACACAGCAATGAACTGTACCTAATGCCTGGTGTGCTCTCCTCCTCTCCTGTTGCTCCTCTGGCTGCAGCAGGTGAAATCCAGGGCTTCCAGGCGGCCGCAAGGACCCAGCGAGAAGCCTAGCTATTTGCCGGCCGGCAAATTTTTTTTCCAATTTTTTTTTTCAGTTGTCTTTGGTGGGCCGTAGTTTGAAGACCCCTGATCTAAACTATTCCATTGTAGCTCTGGCTGTATGTTTAGGGTCTTTGTCCTGCTGTAAGGTGAACCTCTGCTTCAATCTCAAGTCTTTTGCTGCAACCACCATGTTTCACGGTGGGGATGGTGTGTTCAGGGTAATTAGTTTTCCACCATACATAGCGTTTTGCTTTTAGGCCAAAAAGTTCAATTTTGGTCTGATCTGACCAGAGCACCTTCTTCCACATGCTGCTGTGTCCTCCACATGGCTTCTCGCAAACTGCAAACAAAACTTCTTATGGCTTTCTTTCAACAATGGCTTTCTTCTTGCCACTCTTCCATAAAGGAATGTGGAGTGCATGACTAATAGTTGTCCTGTGGACAGATTCTCCCACCTAAGCTGTGGATCTCTGCAGTTTCTCTGATTAATGCTCTCCTTGCCCAGCCTGTCAGTTTAGGTGGACGGCCATGTCTTGGTAGGTTTGCAGCTGTGCCATACTCTCTCCATTTTTGGATGATAGATTGAACAGTGCTCCTAGAGATGTTCAAAGTTTGGGATATTTTTTATAACCTAACCCTGCTTTAAATTTCTCCACAGCCTTATCCCTGACCTTTCTGGTGTGTTCTTTGGCCTTCATGATGCTGTTTGTTTGCTAATGTTCTCTAACAAACCTATGAGGGCTTCACAGGACAGCTGTATTTATACTGAGATTAAATTTCACAAGGCAGTTGGCTCCACTAGATATTAGTTAGGGGTATAAGAGTAAAGTGGGCTGAATACAAATGCATGCCACACGTTTCAGATATTTATTTGTAACAAATTTTGAAAACCATTTATCATTTTCCTTCCACTTCCCAATTATGTGCCACTCTGTGTTGGTCTATTACATAAAATCCCAATAAAATACATTTCCGTTTTTGGTTGTAACATGACAAAATGTGGAAAATTTCAAGGGGTATGAATAGGGGTATGGGTATATGAATACTTTTCAAGGCACTGTATGACCAATCTATCTGGTCAAATACCTTCTTTGCATCAGTAGACAACAGCATGGTATGCAGTTTATTAGAGTGTGCCCAATGGATGATGTTGATGGCTCTAGTTGTGTTGTCCTTTGCCTTGTGTTGGGATGTAAATCCAGCCTGATCTTGGTGGATCTGTATGATGGTAATGGTTGCTCTGAGTGTGTCCAATGGGAGTGACGCTACATCTAAGATGGAATTGTAGCCCATTGTGAACAGAGAGGCCAAGATTTGAGCAAAATGTTTTATAATATACAATTGAGAACCCAAAAGGGCCTGGGCAGCTACCATTTATTACTTTTCTCGAACAGGACCGTTAATCACAGGGCATTCTCTAACAGAGAAAGCTCTCTAACAAGTAGTCTTTTACAAGTCAGATTCTGTAACAGCACAATTTCCCACAAGTCCTCCTACCTTCCATCAAGTCTGTATCTTTAAAAAGGCAACCCTTTACAAGGCCCTTTAACAATGCTGTCTCACTAACAGCGCTGCGTTAGGCAATCTCTCTCTGGCAAGTCTGTCTCTATAAAGCTGGGAACACATCATAGGAAAATCAGTCAAACGATCATCTGGTTTTCCTCAATGTTTCACAGCAAGTCAAACCTGAGGATGTTACTAATTGTACAAAAATTCTTAGGCTTTTTTTGTTTGAAGTAGAAATGATGTAGCGTAGATTATTGTTGTTTAATGTTTCTGATCATGTGTAATCTTTCATATCTGATCTTTATTGTACGACAAGTGTACAAATTAAACAAATCATTACTTGTCTTCACTTACAAGAAAACTTTTGGAGTGTGTCCCTTCAGAAATTTTCATTTGGAAAGTCTGTATCGGATGTCGAAAGTTGTGTATACACTATAGGAATATCAAACAACTGTTTCTCGTATGGCATTTTTCTCCCAATTTTCTCATAGTGTGTACCCAATTAAAAGTGCAGCCTTCTACAAGAGTCTTTATGTAACAAGGCTGGCTCTTACAATATATCTAAACCCAAAAAGTAAAATATTGCAGCTTACTAGTCCTTGGACACGGTGGCAGTATTATTATTATTTTTTTTTCACCTGGTTATTCTGCCAGTACCAATCTTTCAGTCCAAGAATGCCTTTCTGTATTAAATCAGCAGAAAAAGGCAAAAGAACCCTGTTCTTTTCCTATTTTTTTATTATCTGCAGAGCTAAGTACAGTTTAACCTATATTAGTCAGCACAGACAGAGAGCAGATAAGCAATCAGATCACAAAATTAGGTCACAACAATAGATTATTTTTTTAGGGTGCTTAAACCTATCCACAGTGTATCAATCTGTTAGTACAATAATTGTAAATATATAGAGTAATTTCCAAGTACCCAGAATAGAGTACTGCAGAAGGTAGGAGGTTCTTGAGAAAGGGAGTTCTTACATCCCCGAAACGTTGTTTTTTTCCTCCTCCTTTCTCTTTTCACCAGGGTTTGGCTTAGCTATTCTTTTCATTATTCTGTTCTGGGTACTGAACTCCTGTATGTATTTCTGAACATATTATATTATATGTTTTCAGTGTAGCTCACTTTACCTATATGCATGCATGTATTTTTGTTGGTGTGATTCAACATTGGAGTGAAAATCTTTGCTGTATTATGCTTGATGTTATATGACATGCTTGGATATCTGTACCCCATTGTATAATTGTATGTATATACCTGATACAAATTTATTTCTAAAGCATTTTTGTTATGTCAGTACCCATCTTAACCAATTCCCAGTGGATGATAATAAAAAATAAATTGTGTATCACATACCTAGTAGAGGCCGAACTGATGAAAGGGCTCTCCCTTACAGCTGCTGTCCTGTTGGTCTGCCGAGATTGATGGCAGGTTGGGACAGGACACGGAGTGGCATGGGCTCCTCTAGTAAGTCCTGGCCAGCAGAAAAACAGGATCTTGTGATGAAGTAGAAGCTGAAGAATAGGAACTCACATGCCAGATGTCGTCACAAGGCTTGCAGAAATAAGAGGCAGGAAGGTTGTGAGGCAGGCAGAAGTTTTTTACGAGTGTGCAGGAGAGGAACAGATTCAGAAGACGATAGTGTAAAGAGGAGCCAGGCCAAG
The DNA here is from genome assembly GCF_062004578.1 of Staurois parvus. NCBI lineage: Eukaryota > Metazoa > Chordata > Amphibia > Anura > Ranidae > Staurois > Staurois parvus. The sequence continues at coordinate 8,821,911 of NW_028317808.1, forward strand.
GTAAGTATCACATGGGCAGAAGACAGGCCGAAAGGATAAGGCGCAGAGTCGGAAAGCAAGCCAGAGGTCAGGTACTGGAGAGATGGAAATCAGGCATAGACAGAAGGCAAACCAGGTAAATCATGGGAACAAGCAGAGTTTGGTCACAGGAGATGATTACCACTCAGCAATGATATTGAGTCTTGCAGTGCTTTAAATAGGCCACTTGACACCAAAGTTAATTAAAATTATGCATGCTCACATTGATTCACATGCTCATGCTCACGTATATGCACAGTGGCTAAATGGTTAGCACTTCCGCCTGGCAGTACTAGGGTTGTTGGGTCGTATCCCAACCACAGCACCACCTGCCTGGAGTTGCATGTTCTCCCTGCGCCTGCGTGGGTTTCCTCTGGGTACTCTGGTTTCCTCCCACACTCCAAATACATGCTGGTAGGTTAATTGGCTCCTGTCTAAATTGGCCCTAGTATGTGTATGTATGAATGTGAGTTAGGGACCTTAGATTGTACGCCCCTTGAGGGTTAGGGACTGATGTGAATGTACAATATATATGTAAAGCGCTGCGTAAATTGACAGCACTATATAAGTACCTGAAATAAATAAATAATAAATAAATAAATATGCACACGTTTAGATGCATGCACGGCCCGGTTTCTGTGCACAGTTCTGTGGATCGTACTGCATGCATGAGCAATTCTTTGAGCACGGCCATAAATTCGGTTTTGCTGAGAGTAACAGTATGGTGACATCATAAAACAGACAAATGACATGTACTTCTGTATTTTCAATAAAGAAAACAACGATTCAATGTCAGCTAAGATCTGTTGTAGTTCTGTCTGAGAGGCATAGACAATTTATTTTGTCCTAATCCCATTACTTCAGGGTTAATATGAAGGGTCTGTTGTAACTCATCCATAATGTTCAAGGCTGTCTGTAGGAATGGTCTTTTCAATTAGTTAGCGATGTCCACCTTCCCTTTACATCCAGTCTGGTCCAGAAGACCTCCAATCTACTTAGAGTACAGTTTAATTTTTCAGTTCATGACTTCCTTCAGTTGTTTCTAAGTGCAATCTACTACCAGAAATGTGGACCAGGTATTAAAATATATTTTGTTTGGGAGTCCTTGTACCAAATTGTGTCTAGCGTGTCCAGTAGAATGATCTACTGTAGTAGGATTTTAAGATCCTTTACTATGGGGAGCACAGAGATTATCCATTTGCAGTAAAGATTCTTTGACACTTACAATGCAAATATGTTACCATGTTGGTGAGGTTCTCTATTTTTACTAGTATCCTGTTTTGTTGTGTGGTGGATTAGAGACATCTGTGGATGTGGTTCTTACTATATCTGTGATAACTTTCATCAAGGTTATCAACGATTTCCAAAAGCATGCTATATGGGGACTTTGCAAGAATAGGTGGGTTAATTTGAGGGATAAAGAGTTGTACCTAAAGCAATCATTTTATCCACTCCTGTTTTAATGAATATATTAAAAGCCCAATGGGCTGTAGATATTATTTTAATTTTATCTCCCTCCTGCTCTGCAAATATTGTTCCAACCTGTTAGTATTACTTGCTGAACTTTTGCTTTGAGTTATGTAGCACGTGAGACCATTTCTTTATTGAAATTGGACAAGGGGAATAAGACATCAGCATGATGCCTCAAGTTGAGTATAACGCTCTAAGAGAGACTTTTTTTTTTTTTTTACCATGGATGCAGATAGGTAAGGTTAATGTACTTATGTATGCTCCTCCTAGCCCACTCCCTGTACACCACAGAGGTAGACCTTAGGGGAAATACTGGGGAGGATGTTAGTGGGGTTCACGCAGAAGTCTCCTAGTTTCCCTACAAGCAATAACGGTATCTTTTATCAGTATATTTTGTTACATACCATTGGGTTTCTGCATTTGTTTTTGTATAGTAGGAAAAATGTTCTGTCCAGCCATGTAAAGGTCTGAACAGACATACCAGACCCCCCCCCCCCCCCGTTTTTTAAATTTTAACAGGTTTTGTACCAAGCTATGTTTATTGCTGATTTATGATTACTTTGAATTATGGTGGGTATTGTGCTTTGGCTAGCAGACTGCCAGGGGGTCAGTAAGGGGTTAACACAGGATTTGTGTCTTTCTGGTGTCTTTCTGGACACAAAAAGGTCTACCCCTTGTAGCACACTCCTAGATAAGTGCTAGGATTAGTTAGATTTAGTGCTAGCTCACTGTGTTCAGTGGAGCTGTGTGTGTTTATATTAGGCAAATTTAGCTTGCCTCACTGTAATCAGTGTGGCTGCAATTGTCTGTTAGGTAAATTTAGCTGCGCTCACAGTATCCAGTGCAGCTGGTTAATTAGGCCAGTTCAGTGTTCTCAGCTGCTGCTAGTCTGATAACTTTCTCTGCTTTACAGACAGTTGTAGAATTCTCTGGAACATAGGTGTGGAGCTATGCAGATTGCAGTATGAATATTTATGCAGCCTTGACCAATCCCAGGGAGCAGGGCCCTGAAAATATCTAAGTAACTGCCTAAATACTCTGGAAGACTGGGTTGTGGGTCTCTTCCTGCCTGGTGGGCTACTGGCCTCCAGGCCAATGCTGCCATGTGCCTGCTGTTTCTGAACCCTTAGATGGGTTATATGAGGGCCTAGGTACTGAAGCTACAGAGAAGTGACTGAGGGGCTGTCTGCTGAAGATCTAGTCAGGTATCACTGGAGAAAGATGTCGCTTGGAAAGGTGGAGATGGCAACCAACTGTCCCTAGACATTCTGTGAGTACAGACTGCTGTGAGAGATCTTAGAGGCCTTTAGGCTGCTGCCACCTCTCTTGTGCTAGACAATTAGCAGTGTATTTGCTAAAGTGAACATTGGCTGGTGTTCTGCAGAGCTTAGTCTATCTAGTTCTCTGTGAAGGGACTCTGCTCTTGTTGATTTAAAGCAGGGATCCTTAAACTACGGCCCACAAACTGGATATGGCATGCCAGGCCAGACGATAAAAAGAAAATAAATGGCGCCGGCTGGCAAATAGCTAGGCAGCTTGCTGAGTCCTCAGTCATGAGGACCCCGAGAGCGGCAGCCTGGAAGCCCCTGATTTCACCTGCTGTGACCAGAGGAGCAACAGGAGAGGAGGAGAGCACACCAGGCACCAGGTACAGTGCATTGCGGTGTCCAGTGTATTAGTGTACAGTGCATTGAAGTGTCAAGTGCATTACAGAGTACAGTGCATTGCGGTGTCAAGTGCATTACAGTGTACAGTGCATTGCGGAGTCCAGTGTGTTACAGTGTACAATGCATTGCGGTGTCCAGTGCGTTACAGTGTATTGTGGTGCCAAGTGCATTACAGAGTACAGTGCATTGTGGTGTTCAGTGCATTACAGTGTATATTTCATTGCGGTGTCCAGTGCGTTACATTGTACAGTGCATTGCGGTGTCCAGTGTGTAACAGTGTACAGTGCATTTTGTTGTCCAGTGTGTTAGTGTACTGTGCATTGCGGTGTCCAATGCATTACAGTGTACAGTGCATTGCAGTGTTCAGTGTGTTACAGTGTACAGTGCATTGCAGTGTTCAGTGTGTTACAGTGTACAGTGCATTTTAAATATTGTATTGTTTTCTACTGTTTTTTTTGCACTAAAAATAAGATATGTGCGGTGTGCATAGGAATTTGTTCATATTTGTTTCAGACTATAGTCCGGCCCCCAAACAGTGTGAAGGTCCGTGAACTGTCCCCCTGTTTAAAAAGTTTGAGGACCCCTGATTTAAAGGAAGAAGCTTGTGTGCTGTAAACTGCTTCTATTACAAAGCCAAGTCCACAGTTTGCTATATGTAAGGACTTCTTCAACTTTATAGAAAGGAGATCTCAACTTGTCCTCAACTGGTCACAGTTTCTGTTTTTGGAATATCCCATTCAATACCCTCAACCCTATCCAAGTTTTCCAAAAATAAAAACAACAAAAATAGCACCCTAAACTGGTTATTGAGGAAAACAGTGACTGTGTGTGCTTGGCTGCAGGGCAATCCACTAGGGAAGAACCTGGGCAGATTTCCAGCGGTTCCTACTGGATTAAACGCTACATGTGGGGGCTTAGCTTGGATTTTCCCTAAGAATATCACAGTGGCTACTACTAGTAATGGGGGAAAATGGGAGAGGCTGTCACGTTGTTGGCGCTCTGTGGATTGTGGAGAGGCAATTGGGGTGTTGGATTACAGGAAGGTAATCGGTGTGTTGGAAAACTGGTGTGTCACAATGGAAAATATCTCCTTTACAGTAACAAGCACTGCCAGGACAGACGTATTTCCAAGTGGTGGCAGTGAAAGAGTTAACTCGGGTAACTGGCGAAAGCATCACTGAAGCCTATTTGGGGACAAGTGAAGCTACCACCATTATGTGTGTAACTGCAGATGCTGCCTGCTTTACAGTAGAGACTGTTAATATTGGAATACTTCTGAGTAATGTCAGGGAAGGAATTAACATGCAGCACAGGAAAGAGTGCTTTGGAAGAGTCTGCCCAACAGGAGAAATTTCCGCCAAAATGTCAGCCTATCACAGCAAGTGGGTGGAGTCGCTGCCCAAGCTCGGCTAATCTTGGAGCATGGGAGGAGCTGTGGATTCACTTCTGGGTGTAGCCAAGGGGATTCCATGTGGACAAAGCACCATGATTGTGCAGGTGAAGAGTGGAGAGCCATAAGTGATTACTGGAGCCGCTAGTAACAGTGACAGTCATATACATTGGCTGGCGGAGCTAAAACACAGAACACTGACTGACACCAGAGTGCAGTTGGTGCCCCAGGAATACCTGGCGCTAATGCAGATGGAATGATGAATACCTTGTGCTGGTATGTGGCAGATGCCAGCAAATCACAGTCAAGTTGTGAGCCTGGGGCCAGTGCGGCCATTACTGCAAAGAGTTATAGAGACAGCTGCTGAACAATTTGTAGCCCACAATGTTGCAAGTAGATTGGGAGACCAGCTATGCCACAGAGATGCCAGAGTCCAAATCCAAGTTTCTACAGAGCGGTGGTTAGACTGCAGTGCAGCCATTGGGGCCAATGGTTGTTAGCCAGACCACCATCTTTCAGCAAAGCGAAGCTGTCATTTCAAAGCTTCACAAGGTTGCAGTCACAGCCAGCTACAGTTACAGTGAACCTACTACAGCTAATCTAGCTACAGAGCAGCCAGCTGTCAGCAGTTCACCAGTGCTGGATTCCACCAGTCTTCCAGACAGAGAAGCCCACAGCGACAGTTAACGCTATCATGCCCGCACAGAAGCCAAGATTCTTACAGGGGAGCCAGTGGGCAGCGATAATGATGGAAAAACAAGGATTGCCTGGCAGCTAATTTACTTGCAGTCCAATTCAGCTCTCAGGACCTGTAACGTTGACTCTAGAGGCAGTTACTAATTCCTGAATCCTGGATTTTACCATTAAGGATGGAGGAAACTGAATCCATGCCTTATATTTCTCTGTCCTAAGGCAGGCTTTGTGTTAAAGAACACTGAACTGTCAAGTATTAAAAATGGCCACCACCTTCACCAAGTCAAGTTTATGTTAGCTGCTGTTGCAGCAATGGCTAGCTGTTCATTATTATTCTACATATGTGCAAATGAGAAAGCCCTCTGTCATGTTTCTCCAGTAATATCATTAAATTCTCAAGTTTTGAACTGCTACTTAAAGGGGCAATCCCATTATACCAAAACCCCTTCCTTCCTATTCTTGCAACTTAAGGAGAGGGAACTTCAACTTTTTGTGGACATATAGTTGAAGTAAAAGTCTGAGTTTCTGTTGTGGAAAAGGGCAGCAGCTCATTAACATTCCATACAAATGCCAAGGAGGAAAGACTTTCTGCCAAAGTTTCTCCAAGTAAATTCTTCAAGTTCAAGTGTTCAACTGAACTGCAACTTAAAGGAGCAATCCCCTTGTCCTAAATCCCTTCCACCCTTGCAACACAGGAAAAAGGGTACTTTAGCTTATGCTTTGACATGTTATGCTAAAGTGCGTTTGGATAATCAAGTGGATTGTTTGAGCAAAAGAACTTGGTATAATGAAGAGGTATGAACTGGGCTAGGAAAGAGAGGGTTATGTTGGATTTCTGTTAAAAAAAACTGTTTTGAGTTGACTGTTTCTGCAAGAGTTCCTCAGTAAATGTTCGTTAACTGTTAAAGTGCCTGGTCTGCAGTTCTTCCACAAAGAGTTGCATGCAGGGCGTATCATGAATAGAGCTTGTACAAAAGGGGATGAAGAGGAGATAGGAGAGGGCCATTATGCAAGGGTTAAATGTGCAGGAAAGTTGGCAGGAGGTGTGGCTATACTGCAATTGCCATGGGTGACCAGTGAAGTGGTGTGAATGTGCCAGTGAGAGGTTGGTACCTGGCATGGGACATGGTCACCCCAGTAGTGAGGGGGTTGATGAGCTTGACCCCCTCCCTAGCGATCGGTACCCAATACATGGGACCAACATCACGGCATGGGCAACTTAGGGACCTAGCCTGGTACGAATACAAGAGGCAGCAAGGAAGTGGATCCAAGTCAAGTGTAAAGCTCATTAACAACAGAGTTCTGAGCTGAGAGTCTGGTGGGAACTCGCATTGTCACTGGAAGTGAAGTGACAAGCTATGGCTGAGCTGGTGAGCCAGACATAGACTGTGTCCCCTTGTAACTGGTGTATTTGTGAGAGGAAGTGTACAGTGACATGAGAAGAGTGCTTAACCGTTAAGTGCTTGAGCCTAACAAGTGGAACTGTGCAGAAGTGATCGGCTCGCTTCTGAGTTGGTGTGCAGCTTTAATGCTGAGTTCACATGAATGTGGCCCGAGTGCCTGTCTTCCTAGGGCATTAGCAAGCATGTTCGTGAGGGTCCCCGTGTCAGGCACTAAGTCCCACCCACACCCCACAGCATTATAGAAGCCATACAATAGCTTCTATGAATGATACATAATCTATGAGTGGAGAGGGTGGACCTTTCAATTATCCGCCTGTCCTAAAGTTATAGATCTTGTTTCTTTCATATAATCTCTAGTACAGTTTTTATTTATAGAGCAGATGGGCAGAAAGGGAACGCATAGTTGGGCAATCCTGATGAGTGCCTGTCACAGCTCCCTCAGTTCCATTAACCTCCTCTGCACTGGAAGATTATGGAAGTGGGGGTGGGATCAGAAGGGGAAGACTTCACCTAAACCAGGAGACAGCACCACAAGGGACACATCACACTGATGGTATTGTCTTTTGTGCTTATTTGTTTTTTTATAAACTTACGTTTTAAATTTTCATTATTGCATTTTTCATGTTTATCCTTATGCTAACCACACAGCATTTATCAACAGATATACATTGTATATAAAATCAGAAATGAATTTAAAATACCAACACATATATTTTAAAAAGATTAGGACAAAAATGAATGCATAGCTAACCTTCAATTCCTCCTTCTGGGTTTTTTTTACCCAACAACCTAGGAACAGGAGGTGCATACATAATATATTTACAAGCATTTATAAATACAGACAGCGGAGAGCAGCACATCCCCACACTCACTAAGCTCCTGTAATGTGTTTCTAAGCATATCTACGGTCAAAATCTAAAACTATATCATTATTTCCACATTTCAATATTTCTAGCCTACTTATTGTAATCTGAATAAACCTGATTTTGTAAACCTATGTAGCACTACCCCCTTAAGGGTTGCTTAGTAATTTTTGGGTTCGCTATTAATCTGGACCTCTGAAATCCCATCGTCTGCTGACACGTCTGCTGACACCATCGTGCTCTAGTGACCCAGATAAATCACACCTGTAAAATGGACTCACACACAGAGTAGTATAAACCAAAATGAAGTTTATATTGGATTTGGAGGTAACTGAGTCAAGAATAACAAAATCACACTGGTATTGGCAGCAAGTCTGATCACTCTTGGCAACTGTGAGCAAAAGTAACGACAATCACTATAAAACAACAGTATCTGTTAGTAAGTCTGCTTTCAGAAATAATCCACTGCCTCCAGTTTAAGGGGACTGTTGAATCTCCGGAGAGCAGGAATGGCTATCAATAACAGATAAGCTCACTGTGGGACCTCAGAACTAAATAACAAGGATTAAATGTGAAATAAAGAGAATTCACAGTTATAATTGGCAGTGTCCTCTTTAAGAGCTCTGTAATGTCTTCTGCATGCTTGTTGAGGCCCAATTGATATGAAGTTGTGTCAAGGGGTGCATGATAGTTCCTCAGAGTGGTCACATCAAAGATAAGAGTGGGAAAAGGAGAAGATTCAACACTTCCTGGATTGATGGTAAAGAACTAGTGCAAGGTTCCCTTTAAGGGCTCATGTACACTGCAGCTGATAAACTCACGTTTATGAGCTGTTCAGCGTTTTTTTCAGCAGCCCCTGAACTCACCCTAATGTTTTCCTATGTGTCCTTGTACACATCTTCGTTTACAGTCGTTTACAGGCATTTGAGTTTACAGTCGTTTTTTTGAACGCAGAAAACTTGCATTCAACAGTCGATTTTAGCAGCGTTTCAAACGCAAAACACTAGTAAACACGGCTAAATGCGGCAAATCGCGTTTATAAGCGTTTGTGTCTGAAATGTTTTTTTAACTCTTCCAGCTCCCGATGCTGACTAGAGCCTTTTTTCATCATGAAAAATGCATGCAAAGCATTTTCAAGGTACTCAGATGGACAAAACATTGAAAACAGGATGTTCCTACCAAGCTTGTCACACATTGTAATGACCAATTCACACCTCAGACCTCTTCCACCCTTGGAAACTAAAAATATGTTAATGCCCATTCACACCTCAAATTCCTCATGAAGACCCCCTTCCCAGGTAGCCTTATTGACTCACTCCAGCAGACACCTTTCCCACCACTGGAAACAAAAGAAATGTTAATGAGCAACTCACACCTAAGCTAATTTCAACACATACTGTTGTCTCTGCTTCTACTCTATATTTCTCGGAAACAGTCCTAAATAGTTCATAATTTACCACTTTTCAGTGCATTCTGGGCATTTGGGAGGTTCTCCTGTGCTTATCTTTAAAAGACGCTTCTAAACGCAAACGCACAAAACGTACATAAACGCGTTATGCAAACACGGCTAAACAGCCGTTTTTTAACCTACATTTTCCAGCAGTCAGTTTCCTTAGTTCAGAAGTGTCCTGTGTACATGGGGCCGAAGAGCTCCAACCATGAATTGAGCTTGAAGTAGCAAATAGCATAAATGTCTATGGACAAAGGCAACTTCCTCTGAACGTCAAAAGCAAAAGATGAACAGTAGTAGGAATCCTGCTCTGCAGAGAGGGAAACTGACTTGTTGATTTAGTTGTCACTACTGTATCTTGGTCTGTAACTGTATATCCTGCGGTCAGCTTGAACAATAACTGTACTGCAGATATATTCTAACAATGGAGCTAGTATAACTAGGTCGCAACTGGGGCAACTGTATGTAATGTTCACAACTATGTGCAAGCAGATAACTGAGGTGACAAACTATCAATATTCATTTTGTTAGTGGATGCATGGGTATCCCTCACCTGATCAATGTGGTTTAGCAGATTTCTGCAATCTGAGACAGCTCAGGGACCCTTTGGTTCAGACTTGGCGTTCTGCTCTGTCTCCTGCTGTCAGAGTGACCTGCCTGGCAATGTGGCAAGCCAGGTTGTCAGTGAGTTCTTTCTGCTCTGTCTCCAATCCTGGCTCTGCAGCCTAGTTCAACACTTCAGCCATCAGCACATCTCCTTCAACCTCCCTCTGCATTCTCCTGGCAAATCTCCAGGGCTTTGATATTTATATGCCCCTGCCCACACTCTACCTCTCCTGGGAAATGTAGTCCCAGACACTCTATCAATGTGAGAAACCCTGCATAGAAAGCCACTGCCATCTAATGTCCATTTTAATGTATTGCAAGTAATAACATTTCAAATATAATGGTTGTTTGAGTTCCTATTACAATGCTAAGGTTATAGAATGAAAGTGTGTGCTGTGTCCAAAAAACTCCTTTAACCACTTGCCGCTCGGTCACAGTAGATTCACTGTGGCAGCTGCAGGCTCAGCAATTTCTCCCTGTAGACAGGTAGAGGGAGTTTCTATGTTTATGTTCTGCATAGAACTGTCATGATGATTTACATCTAGCAAACAACCAGAAAGTGGGTTACATTCATTGTGCACTGCTGTGTCAAAGAGCCTGCCTTCCAAACAACAGAGGTGCTCAGAGGAGGAGTTTCAGCATGTGGAGTCAGTACAGAAATCAAAACTTGCAGGAAGCAAGGTACCATGGGATATGTAGTCCTTAGAAATGGAAAGGAAACAGCAGAGGAGAAGCTGCAAAATATGCAGGGAATGCAGGAAGAGATAACCAGCAGACAGGCAGAACTCACAACATTTTTTTTTTTGGAAGATTTTTTTGGATTGTCAAACATAATGGTTGTTTGGGTTGCTATTACAATGCTAAGATTATAAAATGAAAGTGTGTGCTGTGTCCATATAACTCCTTTACCACTTGCCACACGGTCACAGTACATTCACTGTGACCGCGCGGTAGCTGCAGGCTCATCAATGTAAATAAACTTTGCGATATTGCTTCCGGTGTGGTTGGACACCGTGCATTTTTTTTCTTAATTTATATAATAAAAAAATTAAAAACCCCAGTGGTGATCAAACTATTATTATTATTATACAGCATTTACAGTTGCAAGAAGTATGTGAACCCCTTGGGATTACGTGGAGTTTTGCATGAATTGGGCATAAAATGTGCTCTGAACATCATCTAAGTCACAACAATAGAATAACACAGTCTGCTGAACATAATACTACACAAACATTAGATGTTGCCATGGTTTAATTGCACATAACATGTAAACATTCACAGTGCAGGGAGGAAAAAGTATGTGAGGCCCTAGCCTAATGACTTCTCCCAGAGCTAATTGGAGCCAGGAGTGAGCCAACCTTGACTCCAATCAGTGTGATGATATTGGATGTGTTGTTGACAGCTGTCCTGCCCTTAAAAAACACAGACCTGTTTTGGGTTTACTGGTTTCAAGAAGCACTGTCTGATGTGAACCATGCCTCGCAGAAAAGAGCTCTCAGAAGACCTACGATCAAGAATTGTTGACTTGCATGAAGCTGGAAAGGGTTACAAAAGTATCTCCAAAAGCCTTGATGTTCATGTGTCCACGGTAAGACAGACTGTCTACAAATGGAGAAAGTTTAGCACTGTTGCTACTCTCCCTATGCGTGGTTGTCCTGTAAAAATGACTGCAAGAGCACAGCACAGAATGCTGCATGAGGTAAAGAAGAATCCCAGAGTGTCAGCTAAAGACCTACAGAAATCTCTGGCACATGCTAACATTTTTGTTGACACATCTACAATAAGGAAAACATTAAACAAGAATGGAGTACATGGGAGGACACCACGGAGGAAGCCATTGCTGTCCAAAAAGAATATTGCAGCACGTTTGAAGTTTGCAAAAGAGCACCTGGATGTTCCACAGCACTACTGGCAAAATATACTGTGGACAGATGAAACCAAGATTGAGTTGTTTGGGAAGAACACACAACACTATGTGTGGAGAAAAAAAGGCACAGCACACCAACATCAAAACCTCATCCCCACTGTAAAACATGGCGGAGGGAGCATCATGGTTTGGGGCTGCTTTGCTGCCTCAGGGCCTGGACGGATTGTTGTCATTGATAGGAAAATGAATTCCAGAGTTTATCAAGACATTTTGCAGGAAAATGTACGACCATCTGTCCGCCAACTGAAGCTCTACAGAGGATGGGTGATGCAACAGGACAATGACCCAAAGTATACAAGTAATTCAACAAAACAATGGCTGCAACAGCACAGAATACACCTTCTGGAGTGACCCAGTCAGAGTCCTGACCCCAACCCGATTGAAATGCTGTGGCATGACCTTAAGAGAGCGATTCACACCAGACATCCCAAGAATATTGCTACACTGAAACAGTTTTGTGAAGAGGAGTGATCCAAAATTACTCCAGATCGTTGTGCAGGTCTGATCTGCAACTACAGGAATCGTTTGGTTGAGGTTATTGCTGCCAAAGGAGGGTCAACCAGTTATTAAGTCCAAAGGTTCACATACTTTTTCCTCCCTGCACTGTGAATGTTTACATGTTATGTGCAATTAAACCATGGCAACATCTAATGTTTGTGTAGTATTATGTTCAGCAGACTGTGTTCTTCTATTGTTGTGACTTAGATGACCTTCAGAGCACATTTTATGCCCAATTCATGCAAAACTCCACGTAATCCCAAGGGGATCACATACTTTTTCTTGCAACTGTATATAATGCCAACTTTTTGCTCAGCACTTTACAAAATAAAGGGAGACAATACAGCAACAATACAGTTCAATACAAGAGGGTTAGGAGGACCCTGCTCCTTAGAGCTTACAACCTAAGAGGAAGGGGCTGGTGGTACAAAAGGCAATAACTGTGGGGGATGGACTGGTAGCAGGATTAGAAGATTGCATTATTAGCTGAAGGCAGGATAGGCTTCCCTAAAGAGATAGGTTTTCAGAGATCGCCTAAAAGTGGACAGAGTAAGCGATAGTCTAATAGATTGGGGTAGAGAGTTCCAGAAGATGGGAGAGACTCTGGAGAAGTCCTGGAGATGAGCATGGGAGGAGGAGACAAGGGAGCTAGAGAGCATACCACCAAAAGAGAGAAAGAAAGCTCTATCTGTATGAAAAATGATAGAAATTTAATTTGGGTACAATGTTGCATTTGCCTGTTAAAGTAGCACAGTGCTAAATAGCAAAAAATGATCTGGTCATGAAGGTGGTAAAACCTTCCAGAGGTCAAGTGGTTAGGAACAACATAAGGATGAGGAATGAGGAATGTTTCTTTCTACATGTGATCAAAGCAATCTGGTCCATGATCAAGAAAAAGCATTCTCTGGTCATTTCAAATGTGAACGGGGAAGCAAGTCTTTTCTCCAATACAAAAAAATCACCCAGCCAGTGCAAAGCCTATATTATCTAGATTTCTCCCTGTAGACAGGTAGAGGGGGTTCCTATGTTTATGTTCTGCATAGAACTGTCATGATGATTTACATCTAGTAAACAACCAGAAAGTGGGTTACATTCATTACACTGCACCACTAAGCTGCTGGAAGATTAAACACCTCTAGTCAACAGATTTCGAAAGGGATGAAAGAACAGGAGACTTTGTATATTATGTCTACAGACTTCCCACAAACATTTACATAACAACCTACAACCAGATAAAAGAGTTCATTCTTAATTAAGATATTCTAGCTTAATTGCATAATATATGATTTGCTTCCTAGTAGCAAGCATCTGCTTTGTCTGTTTCTAAAACCCTTGATTTTAACATTTGATGAGACATTTGTGAATAACAATTTTCATAAAGTATGCTATGCCCTAAGCACAGATGCACTTTTCTGTTCCCAAGAAATGTCAAGTGTCCATAAGAGAGAACAGGCACAGCCCTGAGTGTCCTCAGGTGCCAACTCCCCTGAGAAGCGACCCTTTCTTCTATCACCTCGTTACTTCATCTGGCGTTCGTCTTTGTAAGAATTTACTGCCTGCATAGGCATACGTCAGGCTCTACCGGTCCATAAATATGTACACATATATGAAGTAAATTGCTCATGGCACTGTGACGTTTTGTAGAGACAAACTTTCAGAGACCTAATTTTGGTGAGAGACAGGATAAATTATTAAAGGGAATGTGCAATCCTTTCAATTAATTTTAGATAAATAGGTGGAAGAAATAAGCTTGATTTAACCACTTCCCTTCCGGCCCATGTACATAAACGGTGCAGGAGCGGGTTGACGTTCATAAAAGGCACCCGTATTTACAGCCTGTGCTCGCTCCCAGGGAGCGTGCGGCACCACAATCCGGTGTCCTCTGGACACGGAACACAGATCGCTGTACAGGACCTCTGTGTGAGGTCCCGATCATGTAATCACTGATTGGCCAATTAGTGATCACATGAATAGTAGTAAGCAAGATGTCACTTCCTGAGATCATTGCTTACTACTTGTGAAATCTGTGAATGATCATAGAGGTCACATGGTACAAGGCTATTCACAACAGCCTTGTACCATGTGACAAGCTGTGACCAATCACAGCTCACACAGTATTTCTCAATGGCTGAAAGAATGCAGTCAGAGAGGAGAAATTATTGCTTTTACAGCATTTTACAGGGGGTAAAAGATATCAGTGTAAAAAAAAAAAAATCTTTATCACCCCCTACAAGTAGTACAGTGTCACTATGGTGACACTGTACTGCTAGCGTGACAGTATGTTAAAAAAAAAAACATAAATAATAATATAAAAAATAAAATAAATATGTAAACAAACATTTTGAAAATTTAAAATTTTTGGTTATAAACTAGTTTGGGTTATTTTTTTTTTTTTTTTTTACTAAAAAGATAACTAAATACATTTTGGCCAAGATTTATGAAGAAAGATTATTTATTTGCAAAATGTTATAAGAAAAACACTTTTTTTCAAAATTTTTGAACTTTTTCATTTATATAGCAAAAAAAAAAAAAATCCCAGTGGTGAATAAATACCACCAAAATAAAGTTTTATCTGTCTCAAAAAAATGCTAAACAATTCATATGGGTACAGTGTTGCATGACTGCGCAATTGTCATTCAAAGTGTGATAGCACTGAAAGCTGAAAATTGGCCTGGTCAGGAAGGATGTAAAAGTGTCCAGACATTTAGCAGTATGTAGTAAGTCTGTGCTTTACAAACCTGGTTTTTATGATTAATTTGTTATTATATGTGTGGGAGCAGCCATAGTTGCTCATTACACACCAAATGCCCTTCTTCCAGCTCTTCAGTTCTGTAGTGCTACATAATGGTTGGGCTTTACTGCTCCTTCTCACAATGCAAGCCTATGAGTCAGCCAATTCATCTGTGTTGCAGATATTATAGAGATGCTCGTAGCAAAAAGCAAGAAAAAAGAAAATAGCGCAGGGCAGACATTACTAGGTTAAGAGGGGGGTAGGAAAGACAGGAAAGGGTTAAGAGAAAAAAAGGTGCGAGTTAGAAAATGGGCACGTTACCTGATTGGTGATGGGTGTGCAAGGTGGGTGTGATTGTGGGGGTCATCCAATTCAGTCCAGTAGGTGGCAGCGGTGGAGCGAGCTTCCCTCCCACCCTTCCTTGGGGTTTGTTTGGGTGTTTTCGATTCTAGGTTTGTTCTGTTTCTGGGGGAGGTTGTTGCTCTTTGGAGGTGACACATACTTTTAAGCTAAAGCTAATGGTTGGGACCCATCGGCAGTATGGTGTGCCCGGGTGCATTCCGGTTAACCGAGGTTTAACTGGAAGGTGGGTTCTGCACTGCGGATGGTATGTTTTGTCTCCGAGGCAGTGCGTTGCGGCTGGAGGCCTAGTTATAATATAGGTTCTACAGGGGGATATCAGTTTTGTTTGGTGCCTTCGAAGACCAACAGCTTCTCCTGTATGTTTCTGTTTTAAGGAATGTTTTTTGTGTATTAAAGTTGAATTGTTAATAAGAGAAGAGTTAAGAGAGGAGGAGAGAGAGAGGGGGAGAGCAAGGGAGGAAAGAGAGGGAGAGAGAGAGGGAGGAAAGAGAGGGGGAGAGAGAGAGGGGGGAGAGAAAGGGGGGGAAAGGGAGGAAAGAGGGGTGGAGAGAGGGAAAGAGAGAGGGGGGGAGAGGGGGAGATAGGGGAGAGAGAGAGAGGGGGGAGGGGGAGAGAGAAGGAGAGAGAGGGGGGAGAGAGAGGGAGAAAGGATGGTTGGAGAGAAGGAAAGAGAGAGGGGAGAGAGGGGGGGAGAGAGAGAGTAAGAGCGAGAGAGAGAGCGAGAGAGAGATAGGGGGGAGAGAGGGAGGAAAGAGAGGGGTGGAGAGAGAAGGAGAGAGAGGGAGGAAAGAGGGGTGGAGAGAGGGAAAGAGAGAGGGGGAAAGAGGGAGAGAGAAGGGGGAGAGAGAGAGTGAGAGCGCGAGAGAGAGATAGGGGGTGAGAGCGAGGGGGGGGAGAGTGAGGAAAGAGAGGGTTGGAGAGAGGGAAAGAGAGAGGGGGGAGAGAGGGAAAGAGAGAGGGGGGAGAGAGGGAGAGAGAGGGGGAGAGAGAGAGAGAGAGAGAGAGAGACGTTGGTGTAGGGGGTCTAAGCTAGCATATCTCTTATACACTAGTCAAGGGTTCATTTACTAAATACAAATAGCCTGCTCACTTTGCAGGGTAAATTACACTTTGAAGGGAATTATTCCCGGAGCTAAGTGATTGTGCAAGCCTTTTTTACTTGCACATGATTGTATGTTGGAAATCAGCAGTGCTACTTCTCACTCTCTGGGCTCTTGGGAAAATTCCCTTTCAAAATGCAACTTCCCTTGCAAAGTGCCTATTTGCCTTTAGAAAATCAACCCCTATATCTCAACAGTTGTAAAGCTAGAAAGTTTGCTACCTTAATGCATTCTATGTATTAAAGTGTTACTAAACCCACAACAGTAAAATCAGTCTGTATATGCAGTAAAGCATTCTTGTTATACTCACTGTGGAACCTAAGGGGTTAATATTCTACATTGTGTAAAAAGGCTGTTTGATCCTGAGTTCTCTGCCCCTCTTCTTGTTCAAATGTGCACGCTTATTTCCTGATAAGACAGACTGAATCTGTAGCCACATGCACATGCTCAGTTTAGTGTGTATTGCTAGAGAGGGTTTCTTTTTTTTCCTTGAGAGATCAGCACAGGACCAATTAGCACTGTCCAGACAGAGGTCAGGGGTTTTGCATCCTCCTAGAGCAGAAAGAAAACTCCTCCTACAAGCTTTAACCAGTGCTCTGTTGGACACTAATAGAAGTCACAAGACTGCTCCAACTGCTGATGAGAAAAGGTATTTAGCAGTTTATATTTACTAAAATAATTGCACTTCCATGTAACAATGTAAGGTAACAAAACTTCTGCATGCAATCCCTGCATGCAATCCTCCCATACTTACCTGAGCCTGATCTCGATCCAGCAATGTGCATGAGAGCAGTGGCTCTCTTGGCTCTCCTCATTGGGTAAGAGACAGCAGCAGGAGGCAATGGCAATGGCAATCACAGCCATTGAGGAGAGGTGGGGGGCAGGGCCAAGTCATGCTCTGTGTGTGAAGGCACACATAGATCTGGAGTGAGCCCACACAAGTGTCCCCATAGGAAGTGATTTGCTATGGGGGCACTCAGCAGGGGGGAGGAGCGCCAGTGGGGGATCCAAGCAGAGGAGAATTGCGGCTGTGTAAAACTATTGCACAGAGCAGGTAACTATAACATGTTTATTATTTTTTAAAAATAATAATTGAAGGTTTACAATCACTTTTAGGCTAGGTTCACACTTGTGCAGTGCGGTATATCACCGCACTGCATTCCTGTGCAAATCACATGCGAATTGTGTGCGGTGCGATTGGAGCCATACATTTTGTAAGGATCTAATCGCACCGCATCCACACCAAAAAAGGTGCAGGACCCTTTTTTGGTCCGTACTAGAATCCGATAGCATGGGTGTTCACACCTATGCAATCTGATTCTGCACATCGCACCGCGTTTCGCGTACCGATTTCAGGGTGTTAACAACATACACACCTGCAGCAGTTCACACAGGGGCAGACTGACCATTTGGAAACTCGGGCACTGCCCAAGGGCCCGGGGTCAGTAGGGGACCCCATGAGATGCCCCTGGTACCTTTATCATAGGCTTTTTTGAATTTGGGCAAGGACACAGGGGCCCCATGATCCCCTATTGCCCAGGAGCCCCATGAGTTGTCAGTCCACCCCTGGGTTCACATGAACGGGCTGTGATTGTTATGCGGTGTGGAATTCACACAGAAAATGCTGCAAATTCCGCACCGCATCAGTGTGAACCCAGGCTGAGCAGTTAGAAAAAGTTACTGTTGCAGCTAGTCAACCTTTCTCAATGTAATCTGTAAATCTCTACATTTAGTACCATAGCAAGAAAAAAACCACAAAAATATGTAAATGTAAAAGTCACATCAAAACAACTTTAACATAAACACTTCAATAATAACTCATACTGTTTGCGCATTAAAGAGATACCATATTTTCCCTTTAAAGCAGGAGGTGATACAGTAGGAAACTGAAGGGGAATCATCAGAAGCGAGACAAATTAATTCTTTATTGAAAGTGCCTCTGCCTGCAGAAAGCATCCTCCTGAAATGCCTGGTGTAATACATAAACTCAACAGCCAAATACTCCGTGAAAAAACAATACTGGGAGCTATAATCTCCTTTTCAGGCTAAAGCTGCATACTTCAGTCTTTCCCTGCTCCATGGCATCTGGCTGATGAATGCTGACTTTATGTAGTCGGTTACTTTCCTGGCACTGCCTGCAAACAAATAATTCAGCAGCTAGTGTCAGTTCTCACTAGCAATGGTCACCTGACAGATGCTTAGACAATGCAGGATGGTGTGGGAATCAGACTCAGTTTCTGAATTCTGATTGTTCCAATTACTGGAGGAAACCACTGAGAGTGCAGCCCTAAATACCTATGCATTGCTTAGAGTGGAGTCCGAGCCGTTTTTGTGTTCATTGAGTCCTCATGCACACTTGACGTTTTTACAGCTACTGTTTTTGGCTTTTAACTTTTTTTTCTACAGTTATTAAACTCCCTAGCATGTTATCATATGTGTCCATGCACACATAGACTGTAATCAACGTTTTTTGGCTGGGACGTTTTTTGGCTGGAAAAAAACCCCCAGAACTAGTGGGCTTCTAGAGGAGTTTTTTAGCTGTAAAAATGCTAAAACACTGAAAAACGTGGCAAAACATGCTAAATGCGGTAAAACCTCGTAAACCAGAGTTTTTGTATTTTTTTTACCACAAAAAAATGTTTTGTGGTTAAAAAAACGCTAAAAACGCAAATGCGGGAAAACACCACTAAACGCAGCAAAACGCCACTAAACACTAATGCAAAAACGCTAAAAAACTCACGTTTTTAACATGACTTTACACAGCTAACATTACCAGCGTTATCAAAACATCAGGTGTGCATGAGGGCTAAGCGCTCATGTACACTGCAGCTGATAAACACGTTTAGGAGCTGTTCAGCTTTTTTTCAGCAGCCCCTGAACTCACCCTAATGTTTTCCTGTGTCCATGTACACATTGTCGTTTACAGGCAGTTGAGTTTACAGTTGTTTTTTTGAACGCAGAAAACTTGCGTTCAGGAGTAGATTTTATCAACGTTTCAAACGCCAAACGCTTGTAATTGAGTGTAAACGCGGCTAAACACAGCTAACTGCGTTTATAAGCGTTTGCGTTTGAAACTTTTTTTAACTCTTCCATTTCCAGATGCTGTCCAGAGCCTTTTTTCATCATGAAAAATGCATGCAAAGCATTTTCCTGGTACTCAAATGGACCTGGCACACCATACTACTGCTGCAATAATTTCTGCACAGAAATGAGCTGGAACACATCCAAACACCACAAAAACGCTTTGAAAAGCAAACGCTCATAAACGCACATAAACGCGGTATGCAAATGCAGCTAAACAGATGTTTTTTAACCTACGTTTTCCAGCAGTCAGTTTCCATCATTCAGAAGTGTCCCATGTACATGGAGCCTAAAAGTGTAGCTGCTGACATTTAACCACTTCCCGTCCGGACATTTATGCAGGAGCAGTGCAGGAGCGGGTGGGTGTTTATAAACGGCCTTCACATTCACTGCCTGTGCGCTCTCCCTGGGACACAGCGGAACACTGATCGCTGTACAGGACCTCTGTGTGAGGTCCCAATTCATGTGATCACTGATTGGTCTATCAGTGATCACATGAATAGTAGTAAACAAGATGTCACTTCCTGACATCATTGCTTACTACTAGTGAAATCTGTGAATGATCACAGAGGTCACATGGTACAAGGCTAGTAATAACAGTGTCAACAACCTGGCTACATCCCAACACTTCAACTTAACCTCATCTTTTGCATTAGCACAGTGTATACAGTCCTCCACTCACTCTGATGGGAATACATTAGACCTTTTTTTCTCCTTTGCACTCTCTGCAACCTCACAAACACCCTCTTTCCTCTCTCTGATCACAATTTCATCACCTTCACAGTCTCCTCGTCTTCAAACACCTATCCCTCCAAGCAGCAAACAATTACCCGCAGAAACCTTCATAACTTGAACCCTGCTCCTTTCCACTCTGCAACTGACCAACTCTATGACAGAATCTCTCCCCTGTCCTGCCCTGACCTGGCCACTGCTGTCTACAACAGTTCGCTTTCATCTGCATTAGACTCACTTGCTCCTCTAACAACACAAAGCATCAGGCCCTGACCATTACAACCTTGGCAGACTGAAGACACCAGAAATCAGAAATCTTAAACGACATAGTCGTGCGCTGGAGCGATTGTGGCATATAACCAAATCCCAGCAAGCATTCACTCGATATAAATCTGCTTTCTTAACATACAATTCCTCCCTTCATGCTGCCAACTTTGTCTCTCTCATCAATAGCTTGTCATCCAGTCCTCATCGTCTCTTCTCTACTTTTAACTCTCTACTTTCTCCACCTCCACCCAGTACCTCACTCACTGCTCACGAGATTGCAAATCATTTAAAAAACAAGATTGATGCAATTCATAGGGGCATCGGCACTGCACAGACATCCATCCCACTTAGCATACCTTATACTAAACCTCCCTCAACACTTTCCTCTTTTGACCTTGCTACTACTGAAGAGGTCACTAAGGTTTTCTCAGAAGCCCATCTCACTACCTGCCCCCTGGATCCTGTCCCCTCACAACTACTACGGTCACCCTCTTCTTCCATCCTATGCTCCCTCACTCACATCTTCAATCTTTCCCTCTCTACTAGTGCCTTCCCCTCCCCTCTAAAGCATGAGCACATCACTCCCATACTTAAAAAGCCCTCCCTGGACCCCACCAACCTGAACAACTTAAGATCCATCTCCCTGCTGCCATTTACCTCTAAACTCCTAGAACCCTTCTCGACCCCTTACAGTCTGGCTTTCGCTCACTACACTCCACTGAAACTGCCCTACTAAAACTCACTAATGATCTACTAACAGCTAAAACCAATGGCCACTACTCTGTACTCTTACTACTTGACCTCTCTGCGGCTTTTGATACTGCTGACCATCCCCTCCTCCTCAAAAAAACTCCATTCTCTTGGACTCAGAGACTCTGCTCTCTCCTGGTTCTCCTCCTACCTATCGCAGCACTCCTTCAGCTATAATGCTGCCTCCTCCTCTTCACTCCCTCTTTCTGTAGGGGTCCCTCAAGGTTCTGTCCTTGGACCCCTTCTCTTCTCCATCTACACCTCCTCCCTTGGTCACTTGATAAACTCCCATGGCTTTAAGTACCATCTCTATGCTGATGACACACAAATCTATCTTTCTACCCCTCACCTCACCCCTTCAGTCTCCCCTCGCATTACTAACCTACTAAGCGACATATCGGCATGGATGTCACTCCACTTCCTCAAACTCAATCTTTCCAAAACTGACCTCTTAGTATTCCCCCCAGCCCGTGCCCCCTCCCCTGACTTCTCCATCAAGATCAATAACACAATCATCAGTCCCTCCCCTCATGCCAGGGTACTAGTTGTAACCCTAGACTCCCATCTGTCCTTTCAGCCCCAAATCCAATCACTGTCCAAATCTTGTAGACTTCACCTTTGCAACATCTCCAAGATACGACCATTCCCAGCCACGGAAATCACTAAGCAACCTATTCACTCCCTTGTCATATCTCGCCTTGACTATTGCAACTTCCTTCTCATTGGCCTACCTCATCGCAGGCTATCCCCTCTTCAGTCTATCATGAATGCTGCTGCCAGACTTATCCACCTTACTAACCATTCTGTATCTGCCAACCCTCTCCGCCAATCCCTTCACTGGCTTCCCATTGCCCAACGGATAAAATTCAAAACATTAACAATAACGTATAAAGCCATTTATAACTCTGTCCCAAATTACATCAACAATCTTGTCTCTAAATATCACCCAAACCGTACTCTCCGCTCCTCGCAAGACCTCCTGCTCTCTAGCTGGCTTGTCCGCTCCTCCCATGCTCGTCTCCAGGACTTTTCCAGAGCTTCCCCCATCCTCTGGAACTCTCTACCCCTATTTATCAGTCTATCGCCTACTCTGGTCACTTTTAGGCGATCTCTGAAAACCCATCTCTTCAGGGAAGCCTATCCTTCCCTCAGCTAATACTGGAATCTTCTACTCTTCCAACCAGTCCATCCCCCACAGTTACTACCTTTTGTATCACTAGCCCCTCCCTCCTAGATTGTAAACTCCAAGGAGCAGGGCCCTCCTTTCCCTCTTGTATTGAACTGTATTGTTGCTGTATTGTCTCCCGTTATATTGTAAAGTGCTGAGCAAACTGTTGGCGCTATATAAATCCTGTATAATAATAATAAATAATAATATAAAAAAAATAAAATGTAAATGTAAAAAACTTTTTTGAAAAATTATAATTTTTGGTTATAAACTAATTTGGGTTATTTTTTTTTTCACTTAAAAGATAGCTAAATACATTTTGGCCAAGATTTATGAAGAAAGATTACTTATTTGCATAATTTTATAAAGAAAAAACACTTTTTTTCAAAATGTTTGGACTTTTTCATTTATATAGCAAACAAATAAAAATTTCCAGTAATAAATATCACCAAAATAAAGTTTTATCTGTCTCAAAAAAATGCAAAAAATTCACATGGGTGCAGTGTTGCATGACCGCGCAATTGCCATTCAAAGTGTGATAGCACTGAAAGCTGAAAATTGGCCTGGACAGGAAGGGGGTGAAAGTGTCTGGACTTGGAATGATTAATGAACACACACTCACCTGTACCAGAGTCCAGTGATGTTCTCACCCACGCCGTCCCTTCTCCTCTTCTCTTCTCCACGGCGCCAGCATCTCAACTGTGTTCGCCAGGCTGTGACAGCTTGCGGCTTCACAGCCTGGTGTCCACAGCGCATGCGTGAGTCACACTGCACCTCCTAATTGGTCTGGCAGTCTCCTGCCACCTGTGAAAGTTCCCAGAAGTCTGCGGGAGGGAGGAGGGGGCCGAACTTCCGGCTCACTTTGCCGTGGCGAACTGATCCGGAAGTGGGAGCGGAAACTTAGGCCTTCTTTCACATGAGTGATCATATGTACATAAACCAGATTCCAGTAGGAAGAATCAGCAGATTGTTGTGGCTGGGATGACAGGTGAATAGGTACAAAATAATGACAGGCTGAAAGGAGGCAATGCGTTTTGCCTGTAGCCATACACTCAGCAGTTACATGCAGTTAAGGATTGAAGATGTGTTCAGGCATCTGTCGTTACCTGCATGTAACTGCTGAGTGCACAGCTACAGGCAAACAGTGACAAATTCTCTGAGCTTGTCATTGCCTTGTACAGGCTCAGGAGCTGCCACTGTTCGCATGCATCGGAATCTTATCATTGAAAACATTTCCAGGCGGCCCCTGCATCCCAACAGAAACCACAGAGCATGGCGAGGTATGCAGGCACCCAACATACTGGGGAATGTCAGATATAATAGATCTTTCAGGTGACTTTGTTTAGCAAGAAATCATGATTCTACTAGATATCTCTTTTCTAAACCCAGGACCCTGCATTCACTATATCTAGTCTCCCACAGTACACAGAACATGGAAATGCAATTATTTTAGTAAATATAAACTGCTAAATACCTTTTCTCATCAGCAGTTAGAGCAGTATTGTGACTTCTATCAGTGTCCAGCAGAGCACATGCTAAAGCTTGTAGGAGGAGTTTTCATTTTGCTGTAGGAGGATTCAGGACCCCTGACCTCTGTCTGGACAGTGCTGATTGGCTGTTGTGATGATCACATGCACTCTCCCAAGATAAAAAAAAAAACTCTCTAGCAATACATACCAATTTGAGCATGTGCAGAGTGTCTCCACAAGATATGTCTTGTCAGGAGATAAGAGGGGGGCACTGGAAGAAGGGGGGGATCAGAGAAGTCCGGGTCTAACAGCATTTTTACACAATGCAGAGGATTAACCCCTTAGGTTCTACAGTAAGTAGTACAAGCACGCTTTACTGCATATACAGGCTGACATTACTGTTCTGGGTTTAGTAACACTTTAAAGTGTTACTAAACCCACAACAGTAAAATCAGCCTGTATATGCAGTAAAATATCAGTTGAAATAGTGCAGTGCCGAATAGCAAAAAGAGGCCTGGTCATTAAGGGGGGTAAATCCTCAAGATAGAAAGTGGTTAAAATGTTACTAAATCCACAACAGTAAAATCAGTCTGTATATGCAGTAAAGAATTGTTGTTATACTCACTGTGGAACCTAAGGGGTTAATCCTCCACATTGTGTAAAAAGGCCCTTTGATCCAGTCTTCTCTGTTCCTCCACTTTGTCCATATTTTTGGATCACCCTTTTGTATGGTGATTTTTCAACAATAAAAGTTTTTTTATGTGCAGCAATCCAATTTTCTTTTTTTTCTATATATGGCCTTTGGGAGGGCCTGATTGCTCGTTTTTCGCATGGAAAATGAGCGGAAAGCGCATGACTGCTACCTGCATTTGGGGTACTTTTAAGAAATAATGCAAATGAGTTGCATGTGTTAGCACATTTTTCACGTTTGTAAAAGCAAGGGCAACAAATGTGGATGGGCCTTAATATGGCTATATAGCTTTGAGCCACTGTGAGATTGTATGGATACAAGCTTTAGATCAGCCTTTTTAACTATGGAACCCTGGGGTTCTTCCAGAGATTTCTTGGAGTTCATTGAGCAGTGAACAGTGTCGGCTTGATTTACCATCTGTTGGTGCTTGCACAGTTCCCATCTGAATGTCATTCAGTATGTAGCACTACACTAACCACTAGTGTAACAGGGCATTCCATTCACTGACTGCCAACTTACAGGAGCACCTTTCCACTGGCCACAAATGTAAAGGTGCACTTCATTAACTGCTATAAGGGGGCATTTTTTTGCTAATTACCAAAATGCAAAGGGACACTACAATTACACAATTTTTCTTTTGCTGCATTTATTTTATTGCTATTATTATTATAAATAATAATGATAATAATATTTTTATTACAGGTGTACCTCGGTTTACGAATTTGATTCAATTCTGCAGGACTTTTCTTATGGCGAAAAATTTGTAAACCGAAACACAGTTTCCCATAGAAATGCATTGAAAAAAAAAGTCTTTTATCTGTTCAAAACTCTTTATAAAGTGCACATTAAAGGCATAAATACTGTTCAAGGACATGATTAAAAATTAATTTGTAAATGCATTGAAAACCAATTAATCCGTTCTGGAGGTCAGAAAAAAGTCTAAAAAAGTTTTATCTGTTCATAACTTTTTATAAAGTGCACTTTAACCACCTCCCGCCCACCATATAGTCCAATGACGGGCACAAGGTGGTTCTCTCGTTCTGGGAGGACGTCATATGACATCATATGACGTCCTCCCATTCTCACCGCGCATGCGCGGCTATCGGCGGTGCGCTGTGTCCCTCGGACACAGCAGATCACCGATCTACAGAAAGAGCCAAAGATGTCGACTCGGTCATGTGATCAGCTGTGTCCAATCACAGCTGATCACATGCAAACAGGGAAATGCTGGTTATCGGCATTTCTCTCTTCACGAGCTGTCCCGCTGACAGCTCGAGAGGAGAGGAGAGCCAGTAATCAGTATTCCGCGGAGGGGACATGTACACTGATCATCAGGGCACTGATGATCAGTGTGCCGTGATGATCAGTGTGGCCCCAGAAGTGCCACCGGTCAGTGTCCATCAGTGCCAGCTGTCAGTGCTGAACAGTGCCAGTGCCGATCAGTGCCACATCAATGCCACATATCAGTGCCTACCAGTGCACATCAATGCCACATATCAGTGCCCATCTGAGCTGCCTTTCAGTGTCACCCATCAGTGCCAGTCAGTGCCACCTATCAGTGCTGCCAATCAGTGCCACCTATCAGTGCCAGTCAGTGCCGCCTATCAGTGTGCATCAGTGCCACCTATCAGTGCTCGTCAGTGCCGCATATCAGTGCCAGTCAGTGCCACCTAACAGTGCCAGTCAGTGCCACCTATCAGTGCCACCTATCAGTGCCATATATCAGTGCTGCTTTTCAGTGCCCATCAGTGATGCCTGTCAATGCCCATCAGTGCCACCTACCAGTGCCTCCTCATCAGTGCCACCTATCAGTGTCCATCAGTGCAGCCTATCAGTGCCCATCACTGCAGCCTCATTAGCGCACATCAGTGAAGGAGGACAATCACTTATTTACAAAATTTTACAACAAAAACTAAGAAAAAAGTTTTTTTTTTTAAATTTTCAGCGGTTTTTGGTTTGTTTAAGAAAAAATAAAAAACTCAGAGGTGATTAAATACCAGCAAAAAAAAAACTCTATCTGTCACAAAAAAATCATAAAAATTTCATATGGGTACAGTGTTGCATGACCGCGCAATTGTCATTCAAAGTGTGACACCGCTGAGAGCTGAAAATTGGCCTGGGCAGGAAGGAGCTATAAGTGCCCTGTAGGCAAGCGGTTAAAGGCATAACGAGACATGATTAAAAACTATTTGTAAATGCATTGAAAACCAATTAATCCATTACGGAAGTCAGAAAAAAGTCAAAAAAAGTTTTATCTGTTCAAAACTCTTTATAAAGTGCACTTTAAAGGTATAGTACTGCACAGGGACATGATTAAGAAAAAATGTGTAAATGCATTGAAAAACAATCCGTTCGTATTTGGAAACCGAGGCATTATTTTCAATAGATTTTCATTCGTAAACCAAAAATTACGTTAACCGAGGCATTCGTAAACCGAGGTATGCCTGTATTTGCATTATTTCATGACTATTTCTTAAAGTAATTTTTTTAGCAAAGGAGTGTCTAATTAATGATGCTCTGGGTCTCAAATATGCTAGGTACACCACGCCCCTTATTCCTTTATTATTATATCTAATAATTACTGATCATGCCAATGTACCATGAGCAATAGATACAGTATATGTTTTAATGGGTTTCCTACATATTTAAAAGATTCCTCAATGGTAAAAAGGTTTAGAAAGACTTCTTTAGATTAATGGACAGCAGTACAAAAGTAACCCTATCCTTGTTTAGTTTTACAGTGTAATATTTAGGTTGTGAATTTATTTTTCTTGTCTATAAAACATGACTGAGGGACATGCAGAATATCGAGGCTAATACTTATCACCTAAACCTTAAAACAACCCACCCCACCTAAATAACCAAGCGACTCTCCTTTTGGTGTAAAACCGGCCATATCAGCCCATTTATTTAACATAACTTGTACTTAACACTTCTTACAGTACAATCAAATAATAACTGCCAGTAATGATCCCAACCAGGTCCAAGGTCTTCGAAGGCACTGTTACTCACATCACTAACTCGGCTGTATCTGACGCCCAATGGAAAGGCCCCCAGCCGCTACTACACCGCCTCGGGGACATACTACAGTTACATAATCCCAGATACAGCCAATGAACTCACACATTACCAACATGATGTTATAATTGGGAAGGAACACCCATACCTACGATGGGTCCAACCCATAATCCACCAAATTATCACTCCAGCACCGCCTTCAAAGACCCAGCGACCCCTGCCGGCTGCCATGAGAAGCAAGAAAAGAAAAGAAAATCAAGGAACCCACACAAAACAAACAACACAACAAACACAAAAGGGCAAACCAATAACCAAAGCAAACAAAACAGCAAAACAACAAACAGCTCCAGGGAGGGAGGGCGGGAGAAACCACACCCGTGCTGGCACAAGCTCCAACTGACCTCCAACAAGTCCCAACCCCTCTCCTCATCCTGGCAAGACCACCCTCAAGCTCACTTACTCCAATCAGGTGAGTAACCACCCCCACCTCCTGTATATCCTTCATCCCCAATCCATTCTCCGCCTCGTCTGCAAGCCCCAGTCATGCTGGCCCTCCCTTTTAGCTTCGCTCAGTCCAGGCCCTGACTGATCAGGTATAGCAATATATAAATTATGGGGAAAAACATGAATCTATTTTTTTTTATTGATTACATTGTCATTCAAATATATATATACTCGGAATGGCGCCACAACCTCCAGCAATAACACCTAACAATCCAATGCCGTTTCGCGTCCTCAGGGGTTCATAAACTAACATGGAGGTTGTGTTGCCATTCCGAGTGTCTGGCATATGTAAGTGAATACACAGTGGATTTCTTTGTCTATAATTGGCTATTTTATCTGTGTATATATGCACTTTATTAAAACTACTACACTATGAGAGATTTGTTGGTGTTTTTTGGAGGATGAAAGTACATGTTCTGACATCTGGTGGAGCGAAATATGAGGACTATCAAGTTTTCTGATACATTGAAGGATCATACCTTGGGAATTTATTATCATACCAGCGCTATTGCTGTTTTTCTAAACAGCAACATCTTCTGGTGAGTTTTCATTCTAGCCATTGGTGGAGGTGACATGTCTGTTGTTCCTGCATCACTGGGTGAATATTTATTATACAGTGGACATTGGGACTATTCTAATCAGTTTATCACAGTCCACAGTCATTGATTTGAACACCATTGGACTTATGTATATAATTTTTTATTTTATGTGAATTTTATTATTTTGAACTTGATGGTATTTGTCTATTGGCATTATTCAATATTTTTGTGTTTAGCGCTGCAACTTCTCTTTTTAACCTTAAAGGGTCTTGGTATATTGGTGTCCATTGCATGCAGCTACACATCATATACAGTATTTCACTTTCTAATTTTTTTTCAATTAGCGCTGACCTTATTTTGTTTTTTATATTCATATATATATATTTAAAATTCTGAAAGCAGGTTCCCATAAAATGTTTTTAATAGAATTGTATTATTTGTGCTGGACATTTAACAGTAATGGATAGGTATGTTTAAACTCATTTGTGAAAGGGCAAATTTTTACTTGCTGTGTTGAATACATTTACCAATTATGAGATTTAGAAACATCATCTAAAATAAAGAGTCTAATCTCACATGTTTAACCGATTGTCAACTGTGCTATAGCCAAAAGATGGCTAAAATGGGGCTCTCCAGTTCTGAGAGGATGTCCATGAACATCCTCCCTCATGCTTGCCCCCCATGTGCCTCCTGGGGTACGCATCGGGCGTACTATGTGACCGCTGTGTCCTTTGGACACAGCTGATCACAGATCGCAGTAAGGGGCCAATTACAATTACAGTGGTCCTGTGCTATGTGATCAGCTGGGGCCAACCACAGCGGGTCACACGTAGACAGGCTTATCAGTTATCAGCATTTCCTTTCCTCACACACTGTCTCTGTGTGAGAAGAGGAGAGTCAATAACCAGCCAGTCTGATAGGGCACAATGAGTACATTGTTTACAATGATAACCAATGCCCTGATTATCATTGCAGCCCCATAAGTGCCAATGAGTGCCCATCAATGCAGCTTATCAGTGATCATCAGTGCGCAACAGTTCCGCCTATCAGTGCCACCTATCTGTGCTCATCAGGGCCTTCTCATTAGTGCCCATCAGTGTCCATCAGTGCAGCTTAGCAGGGCCCATCAGTGTCACCTCATCAGTGCAGCCTCAGTGTCCATCAGTACACTTCAGTGCAGCCTCATTGCACATCAGTGCAGCCTCATCAGTGCCCATCACTGAAGAAGAGAAATTACTTATTTGAAGTATTTTTTTCTCCAAATGTTTAGGCTTTTTGCATTGTTTAGCAAAATAAACAAAAACAGTGGTGATCAAATACCTCCAAAATAAATAAATGTCATATGGGGACAATGTTGCATGACCGCCCAAATGCCATTCAAAGTGTGAGTACTGAAATCTGAAAATTGGCCTAGGCAGGAAGGGGGTGAAAGTGCCTGGTATTTAAATGGTGATTCTAAGTGATTCTAAATGTAATTTTTTTTTTTAACCACTTCCTGTCCAGCCCGTGTATATAAACGGCCGGACAGGAGCAGTGCAGGAGCGGGTTGCCGTTCATAAACGTCACCCACCATTTTAGCCTGTGCGTGCTCCCTGAGAGCGTGTGACACCAGAGGACACAGCAGAACACCGATCGCTGTACGGGACCTCTGTGCGAGGTCCCAATCATGTGATCACTGATTGGCCAGTCAGTGATCACATCAATAGTAGTAAGCAAGATGTCCCTTTTGACATCATTGCTTACTACTAGTGAAATCTGTGAATGATCACAGAGGTCACATGGTACAGGGATATTCACAACAGCCTGTACCATGTGACAAGCTGTGACCAATCACAGCTCTCACAGTATTTCTCAATGGCTGCAGCCAGAGAGAAGGAGAAATGATTGCTTTTACAGCCTTTATGGGTGTAAAAGTAATCAGTGTAAAAAAAAAAAAAATCTTCATCACCCCCCACAAGTAGTACAGTGTCACTATGGTGACACTGTACTGCTAGGGTGACAGTATGTTAAAAAAAACATAAATAATAATATAAATAAAATAAAAATGTAAAAAAATGTTTTTGAAAAATTATAATTTTTGGTTGTATGAATGTGAGTTAGGGACCTTAGATTGTACGCCCCTTGAGGGTTAGGGACTGATGTGAATGTACAATATATATATGTGTAAAGCGCTGCGTAAATGGACGGCACTATATAAGTACCTGAAATAAATAAACTAATTTGGGATATTTTTTTTTTACTAAAAAGATAACTGAATAAATTTTGTCCAAGATGTATGAAGAAAGATTATTTATTTGCAAAATTTTATAAGAAAAACACTTTTTTTTAAAATTTTTGGACTTTTTCATTTATATAGCAAAACAAATAAAAATCCCAATGGTGAATAAATACCGCCAAAATAAAGTTTTATCTGTCTCAAAAAAATGCTAAAAAAATTCATATGGGTGCAGTGTTGCATGACCGTGCAATTGTCATTCAAAGTGTGATAGCACTAAAAGCTGAAAATTGACCTGGACGTGAAGGGGGTAAAAGTGTCCGGACTTGAAGTGGTTAAGGTAAAAGAAACATTTGGCCTCTACAGAAGGTTTTTCATAGAATGTACTGTACACGTGTTGATTTACCATGTCAGTTTATAGCCTAAACCACTTGATCAGTGTTGGTTAAAGAATATATAAACTCAACAGTTCACATTCTGGATATAAGCCTTCTGTACCATGTAATTGAAAGAAAAAGTGTCCTGTTCTCTTTTGTATTGCTTGTGTGAAATCCCTTGTGTTCCTGCCAGTCCCTCTGCGTTCCTATTAAAAACTAACCACACACAGAAGAACACCGTGTGGTCAGTTCTCTAGTTGCGCTGGGAACTCAGCCTGCTCTCCTCCAGTGATCAGACATGTTCTGCCCCCTCCCCACCCACCTGCACAGCCTTTCACTAGAAAGATCAGTGTCCTGCTGTTTCTTCTCCCCTAGCTCTTATGCAGCTGAGAACAGAGGGTATGTGATCATGTATGAAAAAAGTGGCAAAAAAGCGTTTATATTTATATATACATATATATATATATACATATATATATATATATACAGTGAAGGAAATAGGTATTTGATCCCCTGCTGATTTTGAATATTTGCCCACTCACAAAGAAATGATCAGTCTAAAAATAGATTGGTAGGTGTATTGTAACACTGAGAGACAGAATAGCAACAATAAATTCAAAAGAAATGCATGTCTAACAAATGATGCACTGATTTGCATGTTCATGAGGGAAATTAGTATTTGATCCCCTATCATTCAGCAGGATTTCTGGCTACCAGGTGTCTTTCACAGAGGTAACAAGCTGAGATTAGAAGCAGTCTCTTAAAGGGAGTGCTGCTAATCTCATTTTGTTATCGGTATAAAAGACACCTGTCCACAGGAGCAATCAAACAATCAGAGTCCAAACTCTCCACCATGGCAAAGACCAAAGAGCTGTCCAAGGATGTCAAGGACAAGACTGTAGACCTAAAAAAGGCTGGTCTGGGCTACCAAACTATCACCAAGCAGCTTGGTGAGAAGGTGACAACAGTTGGTGCAATCATACCCAAATGGAAGAAACACAAAACAACTGTCAGTCTCCCTAGGTCTGGTCACCCAGGGGCGGACTGACCATTTGGAAACTCGGGCACTGCCCGAGGGCCCAGGGTCAGTAGGGGGCCCCATGAGATGCCCCTGGTACCTTTTTCATAGGCTTTTTTGAGTTTGGGCAAGTACACAGGGGCCCCATGATCCCCTATTGCCTGGGGAGTCAGTAGGGGGTCCCATGAGATGCCCCTGGTACCTTTTTCATAGGATCCCCTATTGCCCGGGGGCCCCATGAGTTATCAGTTTGCCCCTGGGTGCACCATGCAAGATCTCACCTCAGGGAGTGTCAATGATCATGAGAATAGTGAGGAATCATCCCAGAACTACTCATTAGGATCTTGTCAATGATCTTCAGGCAGCTGGGACCACAGTCACCAAGAAAACAATTGGTAACACACTACACCAACAAGGACTGAAATCCTGCAGTGCCCACAAGGTCCCTCTGCTCAAGAAAGCACATGTCCAAGCCACTCTGAAGTTTGCCACTGAACATCTGAATGATGCAGAGGAGGACTGGTTGAAAGTGTTGTGGTCAGATGAAACCAAAATCAAGCTTTTTAGCATCAACTCAACTCGCCGTTTGGAGTAGGAGGAATGTTGCCTATGACCCCTAGAACACCATCCCAACTGTCAAACATGGTGGTGGAAACATTCTGCTTTGGGGGTGTTTTTCTGCTAAGGGGACAGGACATCTGCACTGCATCAAAGGGACGATGGACGGGGCAATGCACCATCAAATCTTGGGTGAGAACCTTCTTCCCTCAGCCAGGGCATTGAAAATGGGTCGTGGATGGGTGTTCCAGCATGACAATGACCCAAAACACACGGCCAAAGCAACAAAGGAGTGGCTCAAGAAGAAGCACATTAAGGTCCTAGGGTGGCCTAGCCAGTCTCTAGACCTTAATCCGTAGAGAGAGCTGAAAGTTCGAGTTGCCAAACGTCAGCCACCAAACCTTAATGACTTGGAGAGGATCTGCTAAGAGGAGTGGGCCAAAATCCTTCCTGAGATGTGTACAAACTCAGTGGCCAACTACAGGAATCATCTGACCTCTGTGATTGCCAACAAGGGATTTGCCACCAAGTAGTAAGTCATGTTTTGTGAAGGGGATCAAATACTTATTTCCTCATGAACATGCAAATCAGTGCAGAATTTGTTAGACATGCATTTCTTTTGAATTTTTTGTTGCTATTCTGTGTCTCAGTGTTACAATACACCTACCATTCGATTTTTAGACTGATCATTTCTTTGTGAGTGGGCAAACATTCAAAATCAGCAGGGGATCAAATACTTATTTCCTTCACTGTATATCTGCACACCAATATTTTGCTTTTCAATTCTGTTTTATATTGAATGCACCTTTTATGAAAAATGTCTGCATGGAAATCACATGGTGCTTCTGCACCATGTGACTTCCGTGAGTGGGAAACCGAACCATGTTTTCAGTGCATGGGGGTGACATCAAGTGTTTTCTATACAGCACCGCAATTTGTGTGTGTCTTCAGGAATGCGTGCAATTTACACACACTTCCTTATCTGCATATATGTGAGCGTGGCCTTAAAGTATTCCTAAAGGACCCTGCATTCACTATATCTGGTTTCTCAGTATACTGAACATGGAAATGCAAATTATTTTAGTAAATATAAACTGCTAAATACCTTTACTCATTAGGAATATATAGCAGTGTTGTTACTTCTATCAGTGTCCAGCACAGCACTGGTTAACGCTTGTAGGAGGCGTTTTCATCCTCCTCTCAATATCCTGTGAGACTGCGGGACCCCTGACCCTCTGTCTGTACAGTACTGATTGGCCCTGTGCTGATCACATGCACTCTCCTAAGAAAAAAAAACTCTCCAGCAATACACACCAAACTGAGCTTGTTCAGCTTGCCCCCAAGGCTCTGTTCTATATGAAGATGAGTTGGGGACAGTGGAAGAAAGCGAGGATCAGAGAAGACAGGATTAAACATCCTTTTTAAACAATGCAGAGGATTAACCCCTTAGATTCCACAGTGAGTATAACAAGAATGCTTTACTGCATATACAGACTGATTTTACTGTTGTGGGTATAGTAACAGTTAAATATTTTATCTTTTTATGCAACATTTAAAAAAATAAACAAGCAAAACAAGTTAAAACCAAAAAAGTTTAAATGTTAATAGTTAAAAATAGAAATAAAGAAAGGGTATATGGAGAATAAGGCATTAATTAGGGCTGATTATGGTAAACTAAGGGTTAATAAGGGTTAAATAGGAACACATTTTATCTAAAGAAAACTTTTTTTTTTTACTTGTGAGATTGCATTACACCCCAGTCACATCAAACACTACTTTGAAATCATGCGATTTCAAAGTCGGATGACATGCTGATTTCAGGTGCGATTTGCAAGATATCTGATACAGATGCCTATGCAAATCGCACCAAAAGTATTGCATCTACTACCAGGTCAGAACTTCACTGATATGACTGCTGTAATTGCGGACAATAGGCTGTGATTTGGCATGCAATTTGCAAGTCGCATGGCATGCACATAGCTTGCCAATTTGCATCCAGTGTGATCGGGGTCTTAACCAACATCATATGCAAATGAAAGCTTACCCCTTTGATCAGCAGTAAATACAAAAGTAGCAATAATGTTACTTTGTACCTCTACATCATGTGTCTGAACAGCATTTAGAAGCATTGTATCAGTACATCCATTTTCGACAGTAGCTCCTGTAATAGTACAATAATTCCCAGCTGTCATTTTCATAGTAGGGAATTGCTTTATAATGTGGTGTGGGAAGTAGCAGTGGGGCATATGCTATGGCCTGGGGTATGTAGCGTGCCCAACGTACACTGAATAACCACTTCCCAACAAAGCTATAGCCAACAGACGGCTACAGCTAGTTCTGGGAGGGCGTCCATGGACTTCCTCGCAGAACCACGCCCTCGTGCACCCCCTCGGGCATGCACCGGGCGCCATCTGTGATCACTGTCTCCTTTGGACACAGCTGATCATGCATCGAGGTAAAGAGCCAATCAGAGAGGCTTTTACAGCTGATCACAGTGTAAATAGGAAATAACTGTCATCAGCAGTCCTCTCCTCACACTGACAGTACATGAGAAGAGAGCAGATAAGTGGCATTCCTCAGAGGGGGACATCTACACTGATCATCAGTGCCCTGATAATCAGTGTAGTCCCATCAGTGCAGCTAATAGTGCCCACCAGTGCTTGCTATTAGTGCCCATCAGTGCTTTGTTTCAGTGCTGGCTATCATTGTCACTCAGCACTGGCTATCAGTGCCTCCTCCGTTTTGGCTGTCAGCGCCCATCAGTGCTGGCTATCAGTGTCCATCAGTGCTGGCTATCAGTGCCCATCAGTGATCCCTGTCAGTGCCCATCAGTGCCGCCTATCAGTGCCTATCAGTGTCACATATCAATACAGCCTCCTTATAAGTGCCCATCAGTGCAGCCTATCAGTATCCATCAGTGCAACCTCATCAGTGCCCATCAGTGCAGCCTCATCAGTGACCATCAGCGCAGCCTATCAGTGCCCATCAGTGCAGCCTCATCAGTGCCCATCAGTGCAGCCTATCAGTACCCATCAGTGCAGCCTCATCGTTGCCCATCAGTGCAGCCTCATCAGCGCACATCCGTGAAGGAGAAAAATCTCTTATTTACAAAACTTTATAAAAGAAACTAAGAAAAACATTTTTGTTTTTTTTGTTTTTACATTTTTGGTCTTTTTTCATTTGTTTAGCAAAAAATAAAACCTACACCAGTGGTGATTAAATACCACCAAAAGAAAGCTCTATTTGTAAAAAAAAAATATTAACAAAAACATTTTGTACAGTGTTACATGACCTCACAATTGTCATTCAAAGAGCACTGAAAGCTGAAAATTGGCCTGGGCAGGAAGAGGGTAAAAGTGGCCTGTAAGCAAGTCGGCAATTTCACTTATTGATCTGCTTAGGCAAAATATGATTGAAAAAAGTTATTTTACAATTTTTTTTCTTTGTTTACGGGGGGGGGGGCGTCTTATTTAAGGTAGCTTAGCTTTTTTTTCTGTGATAATAGCATGTAAAGTTATAAGCATTATGCCATATTTTAGACACACAAACAGGTCCAGTACAATCAAAAGCAACTTTCAAACCTATTTAACGCCCATTGCACCCTTTAAAATTAACACATTTTGCCCTCCCCTTGACTCCAATGTATTTCACCAAAATGGTGGCATTTCTCCAATATTTCCTGATTTTCACCAAAATATGGGAGAAATCAAAACTCTTAGAATGATTTTATAATCATACATTGCTATTATATATCAGTTGCAAAATACTTTCCAACAGGCTTAACAGGCATAAGCCATCAGATCTACGAAAACAACATTTTTTAACATATATATAATTTTTTTAGATAATGAGGATGTATTATTCTACTGCACTGGACAAATATGAATGCACAATGGCAATTTGCATAATACCAAAGACTGAATTCACCCAGTTTTAAAATTCATGAGCATCAAATTACTACAATAAATTTATTATTAGAATACTGTTGAACTTGTTTGTCACCATTAGGGCTCGTTCACACCAGGGTGCAGAGACATTAGTTTTTCTGCACACCTTCTGCAAGGGAAAAAAAAAAATTAATTGTTCTCTATGTGCCCTGTTCACACTACAACACTAGTATCATGTGCAGATTTTTTTCTGTGCAGGAATCTGCAATGTGTATAAAACTCATTGAAGCGCGCATGAAAACTGATGTAAACTGATGTTTGTGCAAGTGAATTCTGCTCTTCAGTTTCCATCAGTTTTTCTGCACATATGGTGTGAACGAAGCCTCAGTGCTAGATAATATTAGACCTTTTTACAGATATACCATTAAAAAAAACTTGCAGAGATGGCCAGCGAGAAAATCTCAAGAACACAAGTATATCAGATACATTAACCATTTGAATACCGGGGAAATTTTACACGTTCCTGCCCAGTCCATTTTCCAGGTTTCAGCGCTCTCACACTTTGAATGACAATTGCGCGGTCATACAACACTGTACCCAAACTAAAATGTTATCATTTTCTTCACACAACTGGAGCTTTCTTTTGGTGGTATTTAATCATCGCTGGGGATTTTATTTTTTGCTAAATTATCAAAAAAAGACCGAAAATGTTGAAAAAAAAAACACGTTTTTCTTTGTTATAAAAGTTTGCAAATAAATAATTGTTCTTCATAAATTTAGGCCGAGATGTATTCTGCTACATGTCTTTGGTGAAAATAACCCAAATTAGGATGTATTTTTTAGTTTGTAGGAAAGTTATAGAGTTCACAAACTGTGGTATAGATCTGAATATTGATCAATCCTGAAGTACTGACAGCCAATCTAATTTCTTGAGGTCCAAGGATGTCAGAACAGTACAGATATCCCCCAAATGACCCCTTTTTGCAGAGTAGACAGTCCGACGTACTTCATAAGAGGCATGGCGAGTTTTTTGAAGTTGTATTTTTTTTGTCCAAATTTTTTGGAAAATGAAAAAATGCAAAACATTATTTTCACTATTTTTTTTTTACATACTGTCACCAGTGCAGTACAGCGTCTTCATATAACTGGTGTGGTGGTGATCAGGGACACTGACTGGTGACAGTATGAAAAAAAAAATAGTGAAAATAATGTTTTGCATTTTTTCATTATTTTTAATTTTTTATTACTTTTTTTCTCTTTTTTTAAGATTTGTTTTCATATTTCACTATGTCCAAAGTAGTGAAATGTTACCATAGTAACATTGTACTACTTTGGGGAAGTGATCAGTATTTTTTATTTTTTTTTATTTTTTTACACAATTTGCTTATAGCAAAGAAGTATTTTGCTATAAGCAAGCATTTACCTGAATGACATCGATTCATTCAGGGTTTTTTTTTTTGTTTTTTTTGTTTTTTGTGCTTAGCTGTGATTTGGCCACAGCTAATCACATGACATGTGCATGTGATTAGCTGTGACCATTCACAGCTAGGCAGTAGTATACAATGGATGGCATGAATGAAGCCATCCATTGTATACAACTGTCATGTGACCTGCTGTGATTGGTCACAGCAGGTCACATGGTACCGGCAACGGGGCCGATACTCAGACCTGTCATCGGCCATGTCCGAGGTACACAGCCGGTGACAGATCGCGCCGCTGCACGGCTCTGCAAGCACGAAAAGTGCGCATGTGCGGGAGGACGCCATTTGGCGTCCAACCTGGAAACCCAATACATTTTTCTGGCCGCCTTTTGGCTATTGGCCGGTCTTGTATTGGTTAAGGGATACACAGTAACATTTCCAAGTCAGCTGGTTGGGAGCTCATGCATGCAGAATATGCTACCAAGAATATTATGTCCTCATGCACACTGGACGTTTTTACAGTGGCTGTTTTTGGCTTTTGACGTTTTTTTCTACAGCCAGTAAACTCCCCAGCATGTTATCCTATGTGTCCATACACACATAGGCTTTAACTAGTGTTTTTTGGCAGGGGAGTGGGTTTCTAGAGGAGTTTTTTAGCCGTAAAAAAGCTCTAACACTAAAAATGCAGTAAAAAGCAGCAAAATACTGTCAAACATGGCAAGCCGGTGTTCTTCTTTTGTATGTAAAAAGCTGCATAAAAAAATGCAAATGCAGAGAAACGTGAAAAAACGTGGCAAAACGCTAATGCAAAAACGCTAAAAAACATTGAAAATCCCACGTTTTTAACGTGTCTTTACACAGCTAATGCTATCAGGGATATTAACTGCCCAGTGTGCATGGAGCCTAATGCATGTTCCTTTTAATTTACAAGGAATTTAAAAACATATAAAAAAGACACTGAAGTTAAATAAATAAATCATACATTAAACCACAGCTGCAAAAAATAGTCATTATAGGAGAATTTCAAGTTAGAATGATGTGTCGCCTAAACAAGAGATGTGTTATTTGGTATGTTGAAGTGAGACTAACCCTAGGTTCATGCCTAAGTGTTTCTGCCGTGTTTTGCAGAAACGCAGTACAGTCCATTTAACGTGATTTCCTATGGGACAGGTTCACATCTCCGCGTTTTCACCTGGTGCGTTTTTTGGAAAGGGTCAGGGACTTTTTTTAACGCAAAAACGTTGCGTTTTGGGTTCTATAGACTTAATGGGAATGCTCAAGAAAAGCATGTATTGCGTTTTTGCTATATTTTGCATTTTAAGTCTGCCTAGCAACAAGAAAAAGAAAAAAAACACAAAACACGTAACAAAGTGCAAAAACGCAATGCAGAAATTCCTGTATAGGTGTAAACTTAGACTTACCCTAGGTTCAGACCTAAGCATTTTCTGCAGCGTTTTGCGCTTTGCAGAAACACAGTACAGTCTTTAACATTATTTCCTATGGGACAGGTTCACATCTCT
This sequence comes from Staurois parvus, assembly GCF_062004578.1. Lineage (NCBI taxonomy): Eukaryota > Metazoa > Chordata > Amphibia > Anura > Ranidae > Staurois > Staurois parvus. Next base: position 8,861,305 of record NW_028317808.1, read on the forward strand.
GCGTTTTCACCTGGTGCGTTTTTTGGAAAGGGTCAGGGACTTTTTGGAACGCAAAAATGTTGCGTGTTTGGTTTTATGGACTTCAATGGGAACGCTGCAAAAAGCATGTATTGCGTTTTTGCTGCATTTTTGCCGTTTTGCTTTTAAAATCTGCCTAGCAACAAGAGAAAAAAAAATGCATCAAAAATGCTGCAAGAATAAAATGCAGAAACACCTCAAATGCAACCTGCATAGGTGTGAACCTAGACTTACCCTAGGTTCACACCTAAGCGTTTTCTGCAGAGTTTTCTGCTTTGCAGAAATGCAGTACAGTCCATTTAACATGATTTCTTATGGGACAGGTTCACATCTCCGCGTTTTCACCCGGTGCGTTTTTTGGAAAGGGTCAGGGATTTTTTTTTTAACGCAAAATGTTGCATTTTTGGTTCTATAGACTGCAATGGGAATGCTTCAAAAAAGCATGTATTGCATTTTTGCTGTGTTTTTTATGTGTTTTGCTTTTAAAATCTGCCTAGCAACAAGAAAATGTTTAAAAAAATAAAAAAGTGAAATGCATCAAAACGCTGCAAAAAATGGAAGTGCAAAAATGCAAAATGCTACACAAAATCAATGCAGAAATGCATCAAATGCAACCTGCATAGGTGTAAACCTAGATTAAGGGCCAGTTCACAATACAAAAATGCATTTTGGATACATTTTTGCTTACAGTTCACACTACACGCAGTTCCGGTGCAGTTTTGATGCGCTTTGCTATTATTATTATACAGTATTTATATAGTGCCAATACTTTGCTCAGCGCTGTACATTATAATGGGAGACATTACATAAGACAGTACAGTAACAATACAATACAATACACAAGGGGTTCTAGGGGCCTGCTCCTTGCTATGTCCCAGTATGGTTCTGTGCAGAAAAAATGCAGCATGCTCTACTTTTTTTTCTGCTTCGAAAACTGACTGGTGTGAACCAGGGCCATTGGAATACATGGAAAACACTGCGTATGCATTTTTGATGCCGAAAAAAAGTGCACTGAACTGCATCTAGTGTGAACTAGCCCTAACAGAGGTTCATACGGGCTAACAGAGATATTTGGCACGTGTGCACAAGAGTAAAAATTGTAAATTGAATGCATCAAGAGAAATATAGCTATATCATATAACGGTGAACTGCACTGGCAAAATATATGTCAAAGCTTTCAATAAGGTAAGCAGCATTTTACAGGATTTATTGGTAAACGCCTCAAAAACACATTATCCAAAATGGCCAATAAACAGAAACAAGACCTCTGTGGCCCAGTCTCAACAAAAAGTATAGATTGCTTGTTTCTGGAGGTACGGATTTATAGGAGGGCTGCTATGGGGAACCACAAAATGTGTTTTGTAATCTTTTAAATGTTAAAGGTCTAATGATTGCTTGGCATGGACATAAAACAGCCCAAGAATATGAAGCCATTTTACGGGGCCTGAGGTTAAACATTATTTCCTTACATCGTTCTCATATTCAAGAATGATAATGACCTCATACATACTGCTAAACAAAAAACGCAGATTCATAAACGCCATGCTGACGTTAAACACCTCCTAAGGCCTCCCAAATCACCCAATCTAAAGATCATTACGCTTTTATGGGAAGTTCTGGAGCACAGAGTGCAAAGTTTAGTCTAAAGGCAAAGAAATTAAAGTGGAACTAAAATGATAACTTTGTGCTTTTCTCTCGCCAAATCCCCATTCCTTTTCTTTTTATTAGCAATGAGGAGAGCAGACCTCAGACATCTCTTTGCTCTAGGTGACAGACTTGAATGGTGCTCCTGATTTATTTACATCTCTTTTTCCTAGCTGGCTGAGCACAGTACTGGCCAAATGTTAAGCAGCTTTAGGGCTCTAGAACTGCAGCTGCTAAACTGACGTTCAGGAGCTTTTCTGCAATTTTTTAGCAGCCCCTAATGTTTTCCTAAGTGTCCCTGTACACATAGTCATTTACAGGCAGTTGAGTTTACAGTCGTTTTTTTTGAAAGCACCAAACTTGCGTTCAGGAGTAGTGTGCCAAATGCCAAATGTTTGTAAATGCGTGTAAACGCAGCTAATATGTTAATATGCGTTTAGAAGCGTTTTTAACAGTTCCATATCCAAATGCTGTCCAGAGCATTTTTTCATACTCAGAAATGCATGCAAAGCGTTTTCCATGTATTCAAATAGCCCCATACACCAGTGCAGTCAGTTCCAGGTTTTGCATGAAGGAAAAAATGCTGCATTATGCTCATGATGGGTTCCATAGTGAATACAACCAGAAAATAGGGCAGCACAGTGGCTAAATGGTTAGCACTTTCGCCTGGAAGTACTAGGGTCATTGGTTCGAATCCCAGGCACGGCACCTCCTGCCTGGAGTTTGCATGTTCTCCCTGTGCCTGCATGGGTTTCCTCTGGGTACTCCAGTTTCCTCCTACACTCCAAAGACATGCTGGTAGGTTAATTGGATCCTGTCTAAAATTGGCCCTTGTATATGAATCTGAGTTAGGGACCTTAGATTGTATGCCCCTTGAGGGTTGGGGACTGATGTGAATGTACAATATATATGTAAAGCGCTGCATAAATTGACAGCACTGTATAAGTACCTGAAATAATAAATAAAAGACAGGTAATCTCAACACATACTGCTCTCTCTATTCCTCTCAAAACATCTGAAATAGTTAATTTTTTACTGTTTTTCAGTGTATTCCGGGCATTTTGGAAGGTCTCCTGATGTTATCTTTAAAAAATGCTTCTAAACGCAAACGCGCATAAACGCAATATGCAAACGCGGCTAAACAGACTTTTTTTAACCTACGTTTTCCAGCAGTCAGTTTCCATCGTTCAGAAGTGTTTTCCAAATGTCCCGTGTACATGAACCCTTATGGTTTTATTACACTACTGCATATGTCCATGTAGTGATGTACAAACCAGTGCTGTTTCTGCAGTCAGCTAGCATATACGCAGTACTGAGAAGAGGAAAATTAAACAAAACAAAAAAGACATTATCATTAAGGTTCTCTAGTTATTTAAGGCATTGTATCCAGCCAGCAATCCACTTAAAAACGATATGTCACATTATAAGTTAAAGCCGGATTACAGCAAAAAATAAAGAAAAATGGTCCAGTAAACGGTAAAACAAAAAAGCAGCTTTTGCCACAAACCTTACCTTAAATCCAAACTGTTGCCTGCAGTAATGCTGTTCCACCACTCTGCATTCTCCTCCTATCAGCGTGCTCCTTGTCAGCATGAACTGATTGCCTTCTTATGCTTCTTCTCACATGCTTCTCCCTGCTCCTCCTCAATCCATTCTACAAACTAGCAGACTGACTCCAAACAGCGATTTCCACTGTTAACTCTATCTCATGAAGACCAGAGGTTTTGGGAGAATAGTAGTGAGAGAGCAGGAGCCAGCAGCACTGAAAGATGTCAACTGAAAGTATTTGGGGTAAGAATTTCAATAAATAGTTTACTAGGGAATGTTTATTACATTGTGTTCAATGTGTTCAGCTAAATAACACTGAGGTTTCATACTACTTTAAAGCTGAACTCCAGGAAAAAGCAGTTTAGTGTTCAGTGAAATGAATCAATTAAATTTGTGTAAGTACCTGAATTTGACATAGCATCTGCCCTCTGTAATATCCTGAAAAGGTTTTCAGAGAATATGTGCAGGTACCCCCCCCTCCCCCCCAACCCTAGGTCACTTTTGTCTCTGCCCCATACCCACTTCCTAGCACTATCCCTTCTCTCTGCCCCCTACCCACCTCCCAGCACTACCCCTTGTAATTTCCCCCTACACACCTCCCAGCAATACCCCTTGTCTCTGCCCCCTACCCATCTCCCAGCACTACCCCTTGTCTTTTCCCCCTACACACCTCCCAGCACTACCCCTTGTCATTTCCCCCTACACACCTCCCAGCACTACCCCTTGTCTCTGCCCCCTACCCACCTCCCAGCACTACCCCTTGTCTCTGCCCCGTACCCACCTCCCAGCACTACCCCTTGTAATTTCCCCCTACACACCTCCCAGCAATACCCCTTGTCTCTGCCCCCTACCCATCTCCCAGCACTACCCCTTGTCTTTTCCCCCTACACACCTCCCAGCACTACCCCTTGTCATTTCCCCCTACACACCTCCCAGCACTACCCCTTGTCTCTGCCCCCTACCCACCTCCCAGCACTACCCCTTGTCTCTGCCCCGTACCCACCTCCCAGCAATACCCCTTGTCTCTGCCCCCTACCCATCTCCCAGCACTACCCCTTGTCTTTGCCCCATACAGACCTTCCAACACTACCCCTTGTCATTTCCCCCTACACACCTCCCAGCACTACCCCTTGTCTCTGCCCCCTACCCACCTCCCAGCACTACCCCTTGTCTCTGCCCCCTACCCACCTCCCAGCACTACCCCTTATCTCTGCCCCACACCCACCTTCCAGCACTGCCCCTTGTCATTTCCCCCTACACACCTCCCAGCACTACCCCTTGTAATTTCCCCCTACCCACCTCCAAGCATTGCCCCTTGTCATTTCCCCCTACACACCTCCCAGCACTACCCCTTGTAATTTCCCCTTACCCACCTCCCAGCACTGCCCCTTGTCATTTCCCCCTACCCACCTCCCAACACTACCCCTTGTCCCTGCCCCCTACACACCTCCCAGCACTGCCCCTTGACATTTCCCCCTACACACCTCCCAGCACTTCCCCTTGTCTCTGCCCCCTACACACCTCCAAGCATTGTCCCTTGACATTTCTCCCTACACACCTCCCAGCACTTCCCCTTGTAAATTACAACTACCTACCTCCCAGCACTACCCCTTGTCTCTGCCCCCTACCCACCTCCCAGCACTATTCCCTGTCTCTGCCCCATACCCACCTCCCAACACTGCCCCTTGTCATTTCCCTCTACACACCTCCCAGCACTGTCCCTTGTGATTTCCCCCTACCCACCTCCCAACACTACCCCTTGTCTCTGCCCCCTACCCAAGTCCCAGCACTGCCTCTTGTCATTTCCCCCTACACAGCTCCAACCAATACCCTTGCAATTTCCCCCTACCCACCTCCCAACACTACCCCTTGTCTCTGCCCCCTACCCACCTCCCAGAACTGCTCCTTGTCAACTCCCCCTACCCACCTCCCAGCACTGCCCCTTGTCAATTCCCCTTACCCACCTCCCAGCACTACCCCTTGTCAATTCCCCCTACCCACCTCCCAGCACTGCCCCTTGTCATTTCCCCCTACACACCTCTCAGCAATACCTCTTGTCTCTGCCCCCTACACACCTCCCAGCAATGCCCCTTGTCATTTACCCCTACCCACCTTCCAGCACTAACCGTTGTCTCTGCCCCTTATCCAAATCCCAGCACTACCCCTTGTCTCTGCCCCCTACCCACCTCCGAGCACTGCCCCTTATCATTTCCCCCTACACACCTCCCCACAATTCCCCTTGCAACTTCCTCCTACCTACCTCCCAGCACTGCCCCTTGTCAATTCCCTCTACCCACCTCCCAGCACTGCCCCTTGCCATTTCCCCCTACCCACCTCCCAGCAATGCCCTTTGTCATTTTCCCCTACACACCTCTCAGCAATACCTCTTGTCTCTGCCCCCTACACACCTACCAGCAATGCCCCTTGTAATTTACCCCTACCCACCTTCTAGCACTACCCCTTGTCTCTGCCCCCTACCCAACTCCCAGCACTACCCCTTGTCTCTGCCCCCTACCCACCTCCCAGCACTACCCCTGGTCTCTGCCCCCTACCCACCTCCCAGCACTGCCCGTTGTCTCTGCCCCCTACCCACCTCCCAGCACTGCCCCTTGTCATTTTCCCCTACACACCTCCCCACAATGCCCCTTGTAATTTCCCCCTAACCACCTCCCAACACTACCCCTTGTCCATCCCCCTACCCACCTCCGAGCAGTGCCCCTTGTCATTTCCCCTACACACCTCTCAGCAATGCCCCTTGTAATTTCCCCCTACCCACCTCCCAGCACTACCCCTTGTCTCTGCCCCCTACCCACCTCCCAGCACTGCCCCTTGTCAATTCCCTCTACCCACCTCCCAGCACTGCCTTTTGTCATTTCCCGCTACCCACCTCCCAGCACTGCCCCTTGTCATTTCCCCCTACCCACCTCCCAGCATTGCCTCTTGTCTTTGCACTCTATCTACCTACCAGCCCCTTTTCTCTGCCCCTACCCACCTCCAAGCACTGCCCCTTGTCTCAGCCCCCTACCCACCTCCCAGAATTGCTCCTTATCTCTACCCCCTACCCACCTCCCAGCACTGCCTCTTGTCATTGTCCCTACCCACTTCCCAGCACTGCCACTTATTATTTCCTCCTACCCACCTCCCAGCACTGCCCCTTGTCTCTGCCTCCCACCCACCTCCCAGCACCGACCATCATCTCTGCCCATTCCCGCTTCTACCCCCTTTTAAAAATATATATTTCTCAATAGCAACAATAGATTCCCTTGCAGCAAAAATAATTCCCCCAGCAGCAAAAATAAATGACCCAAAAGAATCAATAAATCCCCCAGGATCAAAAATAAATGAGGCAGTGTGAAAAAGGCAACTTGCAGCATTGCATAGGGAATGAGCCATTGAAGAACAGGGTTAGCATATGAGATAAGGTAGTACAGAATAGGGTCTGTACAGCATGGAATATGAATATGGCATTACAGAATGGGGAATATACAGTATGGCGTATGGAATGAGGTTGTGTAGAATAGGGAATGTGCAGCATGGCATATGGAAAAAAGGCAGTGCAGAATAGGCAACATACAGCATGAAATATGGAAAAGGGTGGTTTGGAATAGGGAGTGTACAGAATGGCATATTGATTAAGGCAGTGCAGAATAGTGAAAATACGGCATGGTATGTGGAATGAGGTTGCGTAGAATAGAGAATGTACAGCATGGCATATGGAAAAAAGGCAGTGCAGAATAGGCAACATACAGCATGAAATATGGAATTAGGTTGTGCAGTATACGGAATTTACATCATGAGCTATAGAATGGGGAACATACGGTATGGCGTATGGAATGAGGTTGTGTAGAATAGGGAATGTACAGCATGGCATATGAAATAAGGCAGTGCAGAATGGGGAACATATAGCATGGCATATGGAAAAGGGTGGTTTGGAATAGGGAATGTACAGCATGGCATATTGATTAAGGCAGTGCAGAATAGTGAAAATATGGCATGGTATGTGGAATGAGGTTGTGTAGAATAGAGAATGTACAGCATGGCATTCATGCATATAAAATAAGGCAGTGCAGAATAGGCATATGCAAAAGGGTGGTTTGGAATAGGGAATGTACAGCATGGCATATGCAAAAGGATGGTTTGGAATAGGGAATGTACAGCATGGCATATGCAAAAGGGTGGTTTGGAATAGGGAATGTACAGCATGGCATATGCAAAAGGGTGGTTTGGAATAGGGAATGTACAGCATGGCATATGCAAAAGGATGGTTTGGAATAGGGAATGTACAGCATGGCATATACTGTAGAATAAGACTGTGGAATAGGAATGTACAGCGTGGAATATAGAATGAGGTTGTGCAGTATACGGAATGTACATCATGAGCTATAGAATGACATGGTGAATAGGGAATATAAAGCATTTGATAAGGTGTGAAATTATTTTGTGCTCGAATAGAATGATCTACCATTTATTAAAGTGATATCTTAACCTGTTGGTACCCCAGATGAGGAAAATTATTTTCCCCTTTGTTAAACTGTGCCCTATTCAGACCTCCTGTCAGCATGGACCTGCTGTGATTACAGTGACAGATAGCTCATCTGATCACTGCTGGCAGGTGTGAACATGCAGCTAGGGCAGAGGAACACTTAAAATATTCACTTTCTCTGCATTAGATGATGTTATCAGTCAGCCTGGAAAAGGAAGTGCAAATTCCTCTGACCTGGTCTTTGTGTGACACGAGCATTTGAAAGGGGCACAGGGTCTGATAGGGGCACAGCTTAACTGGGGCTATACTCCTCCACCGCCCCTGGGTTGCTTGGTGCCCAGCCCCCAGCCAGGACCACGTTCCAGCTGAATAGAAGCAATATATACAGTATATTGATAGCATTCTATGTGGCTTTGTCCTCGGTGACATATGGAATTCTTAATGGCTTTCTTTACATGGTGCAGATTTTTTTTCTGTGGCAATTGGCACTGTGTGTGGCTTCCTCCACTGTGACTGATAGTACTCTGCATGACTTTCTCCCTTATGACATATAGAATTTAGTGTAGCTTTTTTTCTCTGTAATGCATAGGATTTTGTATGGGTTTCTCAATGCAGGATTTACTGCGTACTCCCCCTTGATATATAAAGGTAGTGTGTGTTGGAGGGGAGGGGGAAGCATCCAGGGTACCATGCACAGCTGCACCGGATTTTGCACTCTGGTGCACCTCATAGTGTTTTGTGGGCTTTATCCTGTGTAATTCATAACTTTCTATGTGGCATTTTCCCTTGTGATATGTAGCCCTGTGCAGGGGCGGACTGACCATTGGGGCACTCGGGCACTTCCCAAGGGCCCGGGGTCAGTAGGGGGCCCCATGAGATGCCCCTGATACCTTTTATAGGCTTTTTTGGGTGTGGTTTGAGTGTGGGCGAGGACACAGGGGCCCCATGATCCCTATTGCCCAGGGGCCCCATGAGTTGTCAGTCCGCCCCTGGTCCTGTGTAGATATGTGAGTCCTGTGTAGCTCTCTTCACTGTGATACGTAGGGTTACGGGAGGGCTTTCTACTATGCTAGCCAGCTTTCTCCCATCTGACAGGTAGCATTCTGGATGAATTTGTGCACTCTAACTGATGGCATTTTCTGTGGGGTTTTACCCTGAGTAAGATAGTGTAACTACTCTCACACCAATTTGTACAATATTTTACAATATTTTGTAACATTTTATTGCGATCACAGTTTGCTGATAAGTATGTGATGAGCAAATGGATTTAAAATGGTTAGCATTGGATCCACAGAAAGGTTTAAAGTATAATTCCACTGCAGTCAATTTAAAAAAAAAAAAAAAAAAAAACACTATGTTTGCAATGTGTTCCCAATCACACAGCATACCTAAAAAAAATGTTTTAAAAAATAATGCTTGCTTATGTTTTCTGGAAGTACCTAAACTCAAACACCTCATTTCAGACATATTTACACAGTTATATGTAGCTGTATAACATGAACAACATTGAAGACTGCCCACTCTGTAATGCACCCAGGATTTTAGAGTGGGGAACTATAAAATATGCAGAAACGAGGGTGTTTGATGGGCAGGACATTTATTATTTATTTATTATTCATTAAATTTACTTATATAGCACCATCAATTTACACAGCGCTTTACATATATATTGTACATTCACATCAGCCCCTAACCCTCAAGGGGTATACAATCTAAGGCCCCTAACTTACATTCATACATACACATACTAGGGACAATTTAGACCATTCTGAATGTGGCTTCAGATAGGCTATGGGCTCAGTTTTGTTATCTTGCTCCAATCGATCTTGTTATGGCTAAATTATGAGTCTTCTGGAACTTTACAGAGGTTTGGAGGTCTAGAGGGTTACATAAGTGGGGTTTGCTGGTACTATTGAGGGGTATGCCATATGTTGATCAACTTGTTTGCTTAAATGATCAAAATGGTATACATACAGTAAATCCTAGAAATGTTACCGTGAAAAGTGCCACATGTATACGATCATATTTTCGTCGCACAAGGCAGTGGCCTGGATATGTCTACAACAATACACAGGTCAGTCTGTATGTAATATGCAAAATGTATATAAAAGTATAAAAATGTATATTTATTTAAAGTAGTTGTAAATCCTTACATATGCTCAGTGAAGTGGCCAGTCTCAGGTAATACACAGAGATTAAACAAATTCTCCTACATAAGTTGTACCTGTTTCTTCTCTTCTCTACAGCTGTTCAAAGTGCAGAATTTGTAAAGCTTGTCTAAACTATCATAAAAAAGAGGTGGAGAACTGCAGTTACGCTCTGCAGAGCTCAGTGAAGAGAGCTCCGAGAGTTGATTGGAGAGAAGGCACACACCTCTTTCACACAGCACAGAGAAACAGAGCTAAGGCTGTCAATCAGCTGGAACTCCCTCACCTGTCACTTTTTTTCTCTTGATGTCAGGAAAACATGTCAGAAGTGACTCATGCTGATAGCAGAGGAGTGAAGCAGTGGACAGAAATGACAGTGCTTTTAAATGAGACAAGTACACACTATAGAGGGATATGCTTTGTTCATATTTCATGTCTGAAGTTTACAACCACTTTAACCTGTTCTGTGGGTGAGCAGCACAGGCAGGCTAAGCGACATACCTTTACGCCATACCACAGCACAGATCACATGATCACAATGTCAACACAACTGCTATGAATGAATTTCATTCATAACAGCTGTGCTTAGTTTTATGATGCTGTGCTATCACATGGTACCTGGGCCAATCAGAGCACCTTGTACGTACCATGTGATCACAATACTAAGCACATCTATTATGAACGTAACCCATTCATGACAGTTCAAAACATTGCAATCAAAGTGTACAAAAAATCCCTAATCACATGCCCCCCGAGTAGTACAGAGTCACTATGGTGCAACTGAACTACGCTGATGACAGAATGTAAAAAAAAGCAAATTGCTAATAAGAAAAAAAGTAAAAACAATGTTTTAAAAAATATTCTTTTTTTAAACATACTGTCATCAGTCACTATCCCTGATCACTGCCACACCAGTCATATGATGAAGCTGTACTGCAATGGAGACAGTATGTAAAACCAAATTGAGAAAAAAAAAGTTTATTTAATTTCGTAATTTTTTCAAAAAATCATGACATAAAAGGTAAAACTAGCCATGCCTCCTACTAAATACCTCAGTACATCAAGACTGATCAATTTGCAAACATATATACCGTAGTTTGCAGACTCTTTAACATTCACACAAATCAATTAATGTACACTTTACACTTTTTTTAGTTTTTTTTTTTTTCGGCGTGGAGGGGGTCGTTTATATAATAAAAATAAAACACCCAGTGGTGATTAAATACCACAAAAAGAAAGATGTATCTGTGTGAAGAAAATTATATAAATTTCAGCTGGGTACGACATTTCATGATCGAGCAGTTGCCAGTTAAAGTAGCACAGTGCTGAATAGAAAAACATGCCCTGGTTATAAAGGGGGTAAAACCTTGTGGAGTTCAAGTGGTTAGTTGAGGTGGCTGCATTACTTATTAAGAACAGTTTCAACAAGTACAGAAAATATCTGTTGCAATATTTTTTTTTTCATTTATAAGTTTTAATAGGCTTTAATTATATGTCAGCAGAAGCAATAATAGCAGGATAAGGTTATTGGCTTAAAAAGTCTGGAGTATGCACAGGGCCCAAAGTTAGAAATTAACTCGGGCTTCATCCAAACTCATCACTAGCCTACAGCTCATTGGAGTACAAAAAGCTGGAATTCACCATTCACCATTGACTTGTGCTTGGAGAGTACAATAAGTATTGCAAATCACAGCAGGGGGAATGTTTGGTTGCATGGTTATTTAGCTAGTCCTGTGCAAGCATTTTTAACATGGTGCAATACATAGCCTAATGGCTATTCCCTAGAGTCACAAATACTGACTGATGACAGTATGTAAAAAAAAATATATTTTTTTTTTTAATTTTTAAACATTTTTTTTCTTTTTTGTGCAAGTTTTTTTCTTTTTTACATATTTTTTTTTACATACTGACATACTATGGCTAGAGCAGTGCAGTGCTATCATAGTGACACCATACTAGTCTGGGGAAGTGATCAGGATTTTTTTTTCTTACACTATGATGAGGATCACTGTTATAAGCAATCATTTTTATGATTGGCATTCATTCATAGCCAGTATGTACTATTGTGAGAGCTGTGATTGGCCACAGCTATCACATGGTACAGATGGGCTGTGATTGGCCCTGTCTGTACCATGTGATCACTGTGACCAATCACAGAGATAATTACAATAGTACACAATGAATGGCAATCAAAGCCATTCATTGTGTACAAATGTCATGTGATCCCTGTTATTGGTCTCATGGTACAAATGGGCTGTGATTGGCCCTGTCTGTACCATGTGATCACTGTGACCAGTCACAGAGATAATCACAATAGTACACAATGAATGACAATCAAAGCCATTCATTGTGTACAAATGTCATGTGATCCCTGTTATTTGACTCAGGTACAAATGGGCTGTGATTGGCCCTGTCTGTACCATGTGATCACTGTGACCAGTCACAGAGATAATCACAATAGTACACAATGAATGACAATCAAAGCCATTCATTGTGTACAAATGTCATGTGATCCCTGTTATTTGACTCATGGTACAGTTGGGCTGTAATTGGTCCTGTCTACACCGTGTGATCACTGTGACCAGTCACAGAGATAATCACAATAGTACACAATGAATGGCAATCAAAGCCATTCAAAATCCATTCTTTGTGTACAAATGTCATTTGATCCCTGTTATTGTTCTCAGCGTTCACATGGTGCCCGGACAAATTTCACCCCCTTGCTTTTTTTCCCCTATTTCATCTTATCTTTTTACTGGGCTGTTTTTAATATATATACTCACCCAATCCAGTGCGGATCTGTTGCAAATCAGGATCAGGACCCACGTCGCCATCTTCCTTTCTGATGTCATCAGGATCTGACTATCATTTACAGGTTCTTGAAACTGGCCTCCTAATGAAGCATTGTCAGGTCCTTCTTTTTCCAGTGTTGTATGCCTCAGCTGATGTCTCCTGGTATATTTGACCAAGATATCCCAGGAGGCTGCAGGAGCAGACTGACGTCATTCTTATCTGGGTGACAATGGAGGTAGGAGACAGGGTGGACCATCAATGCAAAAATGCAAAAAAAAGACTCAGGAGGGGGAAGGAATACAAGGGGGGCAAAGGGGCATTTTGGATGAAGGTCTGCGTTTAAGCAATTTAATTCAGATCATTTCAATGGGATGAAGAACTTTTTTCTGTAGCTGTATTAATATTGGAAGGGAATGAAAGCATAATATGTTACGATCCTAAAAAGGCACTGTATTCCTGCTGTTTGAGATGACAAAGAAAACACACAGTACAGCTGTACAATGACAACTGATGTAAATGAACCTGTGTCACATATGGAATGTAATAGTCAGCATTTGCTAGCAATGCTAGAAATGCAGTTTGTCATTTTCAGTTTAATGTTATGCTATCAATGCTGTAGTAAGCAATATGAACATTATTTCTTGTTTTCTTCTTATAGCTACTCTTCAGAGCTAACCTTTATATATTATTATTATTATACAGTATTTATAAAGCGCCAATAGTTCACTCAGCGCTGTATATTACAAAGGGGGACAGAACATGTGACAGAACAATAACAATACAATGCAAAACATGAGGGGATCGAGGGCCCTGCTCTTTCGAGCTTACAATCTAGGAATATTTATATTTCATTTTAACTATTTTTTATATATTCATAATAATAATAAGCAAAATCTGAAGTAAATTAGATTTCCCAGTGACTTCTTACTTAGTGACTGGGTATCGACAAAGTCTGGATGCTCTCTTATACAAACACCAACCATAGCTTCTGTGGTTGATTCTTAGCCCTCCTCCTCCACCTCCCTAGGTGATAGGCAACCTCATTTGCTAGTAGAAAATCGCAAGGGAGTACAAGTAGGCAGGCAAGGGTAAACCATAGAAGCTGATATAGTGTATACATAAACAGTTGCCTGATTTCTGAGAATTTCAGGCACACTGATCTTAAACAAAGGTTTCAAATAGGAAAGCTGCATGATATATAGATGTGAGGTCACCTTAGAAGGTAAGGTAAGCCAATGAGCTGACTTTAGGCAGATGGTTAGTTTAAAAAAACTGTTGAATCACAAAGCATACAATTCAGTTGATTTGAAAGATCTTTAAAAATGGAAATCTATATGTATTTTGTATTATTATTATTATACAGGATTTATATAGAGCCAACAGCGCTTTACAAAATGAAGGTAGACATTACCGTTACACTACAATTTGGTACAAGAGGAAACAGAGCGCCTTGCTCGATATAGCTTACAATCTATTGCAAACCATTTCTATTTGTACTAAATCAATACTCTTTAAATGGCAGCCCTTGTGAACTGTACATACCCGAATCCCCAATATTTAAATTAAAATGTGATTTTGTTATTAAAATCATTGCTACTTTCAAACCACTTTATAGAGCAGGGCCCAGTAGTAATTGTACTGTCTGCCCTCACGTTGTAATGTGCTGTGCAAACTGTTGGCAATATATAAATCCTGTATAATAATATAATAGTAATAGTGCTTTTGCTGAAATTTCTGTCCCTATAACATGTATGCAGAAGACAAATCTGTCTAAAATGTCTAAAATATTTGACCATACTATTAAAATTTATTGTAAATGCTCTAACATCCTTGTCTGTCCAACTGTAGTATGTTATGATGCCATCTACTATTTACACACATATAGGCCAAACTTGGATGATCCAGACAGTCCCATTTTAAGATTATGTAGGGCTTTATAGAAGTGGTCATACAACTGACATACAGTATACTAACAGATGACCACTTCATTATTCCTGTTCTGAAGAAGCTTTCTAAATTTAATCTGGTAATCTACCATTGAAAGTATAGGATGGCTTTTTTATTACTTGCTAGACTGCCCAAGTCTTTCATGCTCCTTTAACTCACTTCTCAAGTGTATCTTTTCAGTTCGTTCCTTTGGTGATTTTGCCCCAATGAGGCAAACTTGAGCACTTTGACCATGGAGTGTCATGTGGGAATTCAAACCTCCTTGCTGGGGTCCCTGGCAAAAAAACTGGACCTTGTGTTGGTGGCAGGGAATCAAGAGCATTCTAGGATAGTTGCACAGGACCTTTGTGTCTTCCAGCCCCTCAGCCCTGAACTAGCAGTTCTTTTCTGCCTTGACACCTACAAATTCAGCACCTGAATAAATATTGCATGGCTGCAATGGTTAGTTCTTCGCTGCATATGGACTATTGATACACAGAATAATTAACACATTGCCTACTTTTCTGATATAGTAGCACCCATATATAGGCATTTTTTTCTCCTCCAAACTGCAACCACACTCAATAATTGCTAACAATACATACAGTATATTACAGCTATATTCAGAGTTACAGATCTAGTTTAGTTGGTTATTAATTAGGTATTAACCACCTCACCTGTGCCTGTAGTCTTAAAATGTGGGCACTTCATAAGAAGAAAAAGTGACCAGTCCTTCATTGGGCTCTAGATCTGTTCCTATGTGCACTATCACAGGGGCAGTGGTTCCCTGTGGTTGGAAAGACCACAGGTGGCTGGAAAGAATAGTCTAGTAAGCACTACCATAAACCATGAGCATTACTAGGGACATTTTCTGGCCTGATCACATCTTTACACTTGAAAACAGCAAGAAATTTCCACATCCATATTAGAGTTCACACTAAGTATTCCAAGTCAACAGTCCACTACCTAGAGTACACAGCAAATTCAACTAGCAAAATAATTGCAGCACGTCAAAGCAGTCGTAAGTAGCCAAGACTAGTCACTTTACTGAAGATCCAAAGAGGTAAAAATCACAGCCACTACTACTATGTTTGAGACCTGACCAGGGGCATACTGACCATTTGGGCACTCGGGCTCTGCCCGAGGGCCTGGGGTCAGTAGGGGGCCCCATAAGATGCCCCTGGTACCTTTAATTGTTTTTTTCATATGCTTTTTTTTAGCTGTGGGTGAGGACACAGGGGCCCATGATTCCCTATTGCCCGGGGGCCCCATGAGTTGTCAGTCCGCCCCTGGACCTGACTGGCTGACATGTATCAGCGACTGTGATTTAATCTCCATGAATCTTCATTAAAGTGACATGTTGGGCACTGGTGACTGCTCTGATGTGCTGCAGTTTTTCTGGTTACATGGATTACTGCATGCATTTTCATGCTGTTTTAAGTGTTTACTGTATTTCGGCTAATGATTTTTTCCTTAAGGAAAAGATTATGTGTAGCACATTATCCAAGCATCTTTTGAGGTTATACATATAAACGAAGCCAGTAACTTTTCCTCCAAAAATGCACATTGTTGAAGAAAAGTAATGTGAACTTCCTCCACAGAGAGGAATTCATTTTTCCTTTGTCCTGCCATTTCATTTTGATAGTAAGATACGTTGTGAATACTATATTAGTATAATACAGGGCACATAAATAAATATGTACACATTTTGCTTGTAAAATGGACACACCATGAAACAGAAGCATTCAATCACGCTATATATGATCCCATGTCCAGTTTTAGGATTTTCTATCAACCAAGTGACCTTTTATATAAAACAGTTTACACATTACACAATGTAGTTATAGTTGGATGCTGGTGGGAATAATTATACCTCTCATAAACCAAACTAGCAACAGCTGCTTACTGATTTCTCTCTTACTTACTATGGAATAAATTAAACATTCCTTAAGAAGAGAAAGACCCTCTTGTAATGGCCAAGGTGGTTCCTTGAATCTTATCACAGGTGCCATTGGTTCAGTAAGCCTCCTAATAAAAAACTTTAATGAAGGAAATAGCCAGGCTGTTATTTTATCCCACTGGGTCAATCCCCACCCAAAACAAGTATTTACCTTAGAAACTTAAAGAATAATCCTTGCCTGCATAATTGTTCCAGGTCAGACACCTAATGTTGTAAAGGGGACAACATAACAGCGAGGAACGTAGCAATTTCAGAATGAGAGCAATGGCAGTCCCATGTTTTCTCAAACAAGTTTCCCTTAAAGAAAACTTGTCAGTACCATAAATCCATTTAACAGGCTGTAGCAGGAAGCTGCCATACCTTGGCCATCATTGCAGTAACCTGTTTTTGACACTTTGCAATGTGTCAAATGCTAGTCGCCAACTTTCACCTGTTCTTATTGGCCAGTAATGCTGACCATCATAGTGATGAGTCAACAAGATAAGGCTTGAGGCAAAGATAATACTGTTACAGCTTAAGTAATGGACATATGCGCGCCGGACATTTTCATTTAGTTTCGGATGCATTCGTCAATTGAAGAATCTTGTTTCATCATATTCGTTATGTTGAACCAATTCATTTTTAGAATTCATTTCGTTACCTAGGCATTCATTTTGTATATTTGTTGGTCCAATTGGATTCGTACAATTTTGCAGTTTTTTCAGAAGACTGCTAGATGGTAAATATATAAACGAATTGGACAGATTCAAATTGAACGGGTTCAATATTTTCGGATGCAAGAAAGAAATTGGGCTAATTGGGCAATATCTACTGGCATCATCTGCATCTGAATTAACGAGTGGAAAGAAATTCGGATCCATTCGTTATCCGAATCATTGAACAAATTCAAAATTTATTTCCCATGGGCCTGAACTACTATCGCATCATGTGACGTCATCCGAGTGAAATGAATGAAACAAATACATTTGTTAATTTTGTTATAACTCTTTTTTCAGATTCTTGAATTTCGTTTCTGTGTCCATTCGGAGATTTGTATACATCTAAATCTCCGAAAATTCAATTTCCATCCGTAAAACGAATCAAAACAAAATGAATCGCACATGTCAATTAAGTAACTCAGGGATACCAATAAGACTTTAAATGTATTTACAGTTTAATTTTTGCAATTACTACTTAGTATCCTAGTCATCAAATGTTTTATCCTCCTAAAACTAACCTTTCATTTATTCTTTTTATGATTCTAGAGTATAAATCCCTATGTTTTTTTTATAAGTCTCTTGGACTTTTCAGGCATGCATAAGAGCTGTATAAATTTTAAGGGGCTTCCTATCCTTTTGCTGGGTTTTTAATATATGAATGCAGCAGAGTTAATTTGATTGCATGATGTAGTGGGAGGAGGGAAACTCCATAGCACAGAGGGGAAATCTTACTGCTTGCTGCTAGAAATAACAATCCAACTTGTCACTGTTACCACTCTACCTGTACCACAACAATATCACTTTTTTTTAGGCTCATTAACTATATCCATAGGAACTGATCTGCAGCAATTCTAACAGAGTTATAGATTGTATAGGACAAGTTTCCTTGCAATTTTGCATATTACCACTAGAGATGAGCGAAGAAATGAAAAATTCGATTCGACTGATTCGGCGAATTCGTGGACAATATTCGATTCGAGTCGAATAAATTCGCTGTGAATTTAACTTAAAAAAGGGTGTTTCTAGGCTTCAGAGAGACTTAATATTAGTGCAGAACACTGTACCTTTAATTTAAATGCCCTTGGAGTCTGCTGGGGAAGAGAAATAATACTGTCAGTCAGTATGACATGCAGATGAGTGCCGTCGATCTTAGAATCACCGCACACTTCACTCATTTGGGCAGTCACGGGGCCAAAACCAGAGTGTGGAGCCACAGTGTGGCGGTGGAGGCAGCAGCAATGGGAGGCCATACAGCACCCTATGACAAAAATGGAAACCACCAGCAGTGTGAGGAGACCTGAAAGTGGCACATGGCAGAGTGTGGCGATAGAGACAGCAGCAATGGGAGGCCGTACAGGGACCCATGACACACTCTGGACCTGGCAGCAGCATGAGGAGGCGGTACAGGGGCCCATGACAGATTACGGGCCTGGCAGCAGCATGAGGAGTCGGTACAGGGGCCCATGGCAGATTACGGGCCTGGCAGCAGCAATGGGAGGCCGTACAGGGACCCATGACACACTCTGGACCTGGCAGCAGCATGGGGAGGCGGTACAGGGGCCCATGACAGATTACGGGCCTGGCAGCAGCATGAGGAGTCGGTACGGGGGCCCATGACACACTCTGGACCTGGCAGCAGCATGAGGAGGCGGTACAGGGGCGCATGACAGATTACGAGCCTGGCAGCAGCAACTTGGACAGGAGGACGTTCAGCTTCTGCACCGTCGGGTGCGTGCTCGCAAACTGTTGTCTCTTGGAAACGGATTCCAAGAAAGACTGCTGACGGAATCCGTGAAGAGGAGTAGCAGGAGAAGGAGCATCTGAACGAGCGGAATATGCCAACAAGCGACAACAGTGGCCCATGACAGATTACGGGCCTGGCAGCAGCATGAGGAGTCGGTACGGGGGCCCATGGCAGATTACGGGCCTGGCAGCAGCTATGGGAGGCCCGTAATCTGCCAGCACCCTATGACAAAAAATGGAACCCACCAGCAGTGTGAGGAGACCTGAAAGTGGCACATGGCAGAGTGTGGCGATGGAGACAGCAGCAATGGGAGGCCGTACAGGGACCCATGAGAGACTCTGGACCTGGCAGCAGCATGAGGAGGCGGTATAGGGGCCCATGGCAGATTAGGGGCCTGGCAGCAGCTATGGGAGGCCCGTAATCTGCCAGCACCCTATGACAAAAAATGGAACACACCAGCAGTGTGAGGAGACCTGAAAGTGGCACATGGCAGAGTGTGGCGATGGAGGCAGCAGCAATGGGAGGCCGTACAGGGACCCATGAGAGACTCTGGACTTGGCAGCAGCATGAGGAGGCGGTATAGGGGCCCATGGCAGATTAGGGGCCTGGCAGCAGCTATGGGAGGCCCGTAATCTGCCAGCACCCTATGACAAAAAATGGAACACACCAGCAGTGTGAGGAGACCTGAAAGTGGCACATGTTTGGGGCATGATTCATGGCGGATTTAGTCAGTTGTGTCAGGAACTGGTGGTTTGAAATCCAGACTAATCCACGCCTGATTCATTTTCACAAACGTCAGTCTCTCCACACTTTGGGTGGACAGTCGTGTCCTCCGCGGAGTTGCAATACCTCCTGCCGCACTAAACACGCGCTCCGATGCCACGCTACTGGCCGGGCATGACAGCCTTTCAAGGGCAAATTCAGCTAGTTGGGGCCAAAGGTCAAGTTTCGTTGCCCAGTAGTCAAGGGGATTGTCTACCTCGGTTGGCAGGGTGCTGTCCAAGTAGGCCTAAGCCTGTTGTTTGAGGTCCTGCTCCAGGTCCACCTGATGCTGCTGCTGCTGCTGCGGCTGGTTAGTAGTTTCCTCACTGCGCTGGTGAAGAAAGCTACTCATCATCGACTGCAGACTGAGGCAGCCGCTGCTGGTGGAGCTGCCACTGCTCCTACCACCCCACCCCTCCCCTGCTGCCATGGCAGCGGAACACGAGCGCACAGGGCCCACAGTGTCTGAGGATGGACGTTGGCGCAGACAGGCAGAGACCAGCTGACTACATAGGTGTTTTTTATAGTACGTTATTTTGGCCTCCCTCTCAGCAGGTGTGAAAAAGGCCACCATTTTTGAACGGTAGCGAGGGTCCAACAAGGTGGACAGCCAAAAGTCATCCCTCTGTCTGATGGTTATTATTCGGCTGTCGCTACGCAAGCAACCGAGCATGCTATGGGCCATTTGTGCCAAGGAATGCGAGGGACTCCCTGCCTCCATCTCCACAGCATACTGCCACGGTGCGTCTAGGTCCTCTGTCTCCTCTTCCTCCTCCTCTACCAGATGCTCCTGCTCCTCCACTCCTGTCCGCTGAGTGGAAAAACCACCCATTTCACTCAATAATTCCTGAGCACCAATGTCCTCCTCTACCTCCTCCTCTTCTTCCAGTCCTGCCCCCACAGGGGCCATGTGGCGTTGAGATCTGTGCGCCACGTCTACCGCACCCTGACCAGCCATTGTTAACAGCATTTGTTCCAGGACGTGCAACAGAGGAATGACGTCGTTCATCCCATAGTCCTGCCGACTCACGAATAGCGTGGCCTCCTCAAAGGGCCTGAGCAAGCGCAGGTGTCACGCATGAGCTGCCAATGGCTGACATCTAAGTTACACAGGGAGTACCTTTATCTGCTTTTAACATCAGGAAATCTGTGATGGCCTTTTGCTGTTCGTAAAGGCGGTCTAACATATGTAGGGTTGAATTCCACCTTGTTGCAACGTCACAGCATGAGGAGTCGGTATAGGGGCCCATGGCAGATTAGGGGCCTGGCAGCAGTTATGGGAGGCCCATAATCTGCCAGCACCCTATGACAAAAAATGGAACACACCAGCAGTGTGAGGAGACCTGAAAGTGGCACATGGCAGAGTGTGGCGATGGAGACAGCAGCAATGGGAGGCCGTACAGGGACCCATGAGAGACTCTGGACCTGGCAGCAGCATGAGGAGGCGGTATATAGGGGCCTACGGCAGATTAGGGGCCTGGCAGCAGCTATAGGAGGCCCGTAATCTGCCAGCACCCTATGTCAAAAAATTCAACACACCAGCAGTGTGTGAGGAGACCTGAAAGTGGCACATGGCAGAGTGTGGCGATGGAGACAGCAGCAATGGGAGGCCGTACAGGGACCCATGACAGACTCTGGACTTGGCAGCAGCATGAGGAGGCGGTATATAGGGGCTTATGGCAGATTAGGGGCCTGGCAGCAGCTATAGGAGGCCCGTAATCTGCCAGCACCCTATGTCAAAAAATTCAACACACCAGCAGTGTGAGGAGACCTGAAAGTGGCACATGGCAGAGTGTGGCGATGGAGACAGCAGCAATGGGAGGCCGTACAGGGACCCATGACAGACTCTGAACTTGGCAGCAGCATGAGGAGGCGGTATATAGGGGCCCATGGCAGATTAGGGGCCTGGCAGCAGCTATAGGAGGCCCGTAATCTGCCAGCACCCTATGTCAAAAAATTTAACACACCAGCAGTGTGAAGAGACCTGAAAGTGGCACATGGCAGCAGAGTGTGGCGATGGAGACAGCAGCAATGGGAGGCCGTACAGGGACCCATGAGAGACTCTAGACTTGGCAGCAGCATGAGGAGGCGGTATATAGGGGCCCATGGCAGATTAGGGGCCTGGCAGCAGCTATGTGAGGCCCGTAATCTGCCTGCACCCTATGTCAAAAAATTAAACACACCAGCAGTGTGAAGAGACCTGAAAGTGGCACATGGCATGAGAGACTCTGGACCTGGCAGCAGCAGGAGGAGGCGGTATAGGGGCCCATGGCTGATTAGGGGCCTGGCAGCAGCTATGTGAGGCCCGTTATCTTGCAGCACCCTATGTCAAAAAATTTAACACACCAGCAGTGTGAAGAGACCTGAAAGTGGCACATGGCAGCAGAGTGTGGCGATGGAGACAGCAGCAATGGGAGGCCGTACAGGGACCATGACAGACTCTGGACTTGGCAGCAGCATGAGGAGGCGGTATATAGGGGCCCATGGCAGATTAGGGGCCTGGCAGCAGCTATGTGAGGCCCGTTATCTTGCAGCACCCTATGTCAAAAAATTTAACACACCAGCAGTGTGAAGAGACCTGAAAGTGGCACATGGCAGCAGAGTGTGGCGATGGAGACAGCAGCAATGGGAGGCCGTACAGGGACCCATGAGAGACTCTGGACCTGGCAGCAGCAGGAGGAGGTGGTATATAGGGGCCCATGGCAGATTAGGGGCCTGGCAGCAGCTATGTGAGGCCCGTAATCTGCCTGCACCCTATGTCAAAAAATTTAACACACCAGCAGTGTGAAGAGACCTGAAAGTGGCACATGGCATGAGAGACTCTGGACCTGGCAGCAGCAGGAGGAGGCGGTATAGGGGCCCATGGCTGATTAGGGGCCTGGCAGCAGCTATGTGAGGCCCGTTATCTTGCAGCACCCTATGTCAAAAAATTTAACACACCAGCAGTGTGAAGAGACCTGAAAGTGGCACATGGCAGCAGAGTGTGGCGATGGAGACAGCAGCAATGGGAGGCCGTACAGGGACCATGACAGACTCTGGACTTGGCAGCAGCATGAGGAGGCGGTATATAGGGGCCCATGGCAGATTAGGGGCCTGGCAGCAGCTATGTGAGGCCCGTTATCTTGCAGCACCCTATGTCAAAAAATTTAACACACCAGCAGTGTGAAGAGACCTGAAAGTGGCACATGGCAGCAGAGTGTGGCGATGGAGACAGCAGCAATGGGAGGCCGTACAGGGACCCATGAGAGACTCTAGACTTGGCAGCAGCATGAGGAGGCGGTATATAGGGGCCCATGGCAGATTAGGGGCCTGGCAGCAGCTATGTGAGGCCCGTAATCTGCCTGCACCCTATGTCAAAAAATTTAACACACCAGCAGTGTGAAGAGACCTGAAAGTGGCACATGGCAGCAGAGTGTGGCGATGGAGACAGCAGCAATGGGAGGCCGTACAGGGACCATGACAGACTCTGGACTTGGCAGCAGCATGAGGAGGCGGTATATAGGGGCCCATGGCAGATTAGGGGCCTGGCAGCAGCTATGTGAGGCCCGTTATCTTGCAGCACCCTATGTCAAAAAATTTAACACACCAGCAGTGTGAAGAGACCTGAAAGTGGCACATGGCAGCAGAGTGTGGCGATGGAGACAGCAGCAATGGGAGGCCGTACAGGGACCCATGAGAGACTCTGGACCTGGCAGCAGCAGGAGGAGGTGGTATATAGGGGCCCATGGCAGATTAGGGGCCTGGCAGCAGCTATGTGAGGCCCGTAATCTGCCTGCACCCTATGTCAAAAAATTTAACACACCAGCAGTGTGAAGAGACCTGAAAGTGGCACATGGCAGCAGAGTGTGGCGATGGAGACAGCAGCAATGGGAGGCCGTACAGGGACCATGACAGACTCTGGACTTGGCAGCAGCATGAGGAGGCGGTATATAGGGGCCCATGGCAGATTAGGGGCCTGGCAGCAGCTATGTGAGGCCCGTTATCTTGCAGCACCCTATGTCAAAAAATTTAACACACCAGCAGTGTGAAGAGACCTGAAAGTGGCACATGGCAGCAGAGTGTGGCGATGGAGACAGCAGCAATGGGAGGCCGTACAGGGACCCATGAGAGACTCTAGACTTGGCAGCAGCATGAGGAGGCGGTATATAGGGGCCCATGGCAGATTAGGGGCCTGGCAGCAGCTATGTGAGGCCCGTAATCTGCCTGCACCCTATGTCAAAAAATTTAACACACCAGCAGTGTGAAGAGACCTGAAAGTGGCACATGGCAGCAGAGTGTGGCGATGGAGACAGCAGCAATGGGAGGCCGTACAGGGACCCATGAGAGACTCTAGACTTGGCAGCAGCATGAGGAGGCGGTATATAGGGGCCCATGGCAGATTAGGGGCCTGGCAGCAGCTATGTGAGGCCCGTAATCTGCCTGCACCCTATGTCAAAAAATTTAACACACCAGCAGTGTGAAGAGACCTGAAAGTGGCACATGGCAGCAGAGTGTGGCGATGGAGACAGCAGCAATGGGAGGCCGTACAGGGACCATGACAGACTCTGGACTTGGCAGCAGCATGAGGAGGCGGTATATAGGGGCCCATGGCAGATTAGGGGCCTGGCAGCAGCTATGTGAGGCCCGTAATCTGCCTGCACCCTATGTCAAAAAATTTAACACACCAGCAGTGTGAAGAGACCTGAAAGTGGCACATGGCAGCAGAGTGTGGCGATGGAGACAGCAGCAATGGGAGGCCGTACAGGGACCCATGAGAGACTCTAGACTTGGCAGCAGCATGAGGAGGCGGTATATAGGGGCCCATGGCAGATTAGGGGCCTGGCAGCAGCTATGTGAGGCCCGTAATCTGCCTGCACCCTATGTCAAAAAATTTAACACACCAGCAGTGTGAAGAGACCTGAAAGTGGCACATGGCAGCAGAGTGTGGCGATGGAGACAGCAGCAATGGGAGGCCGTACAGGGACCATGACAGACTCTGGACTTGGCAGCAGCATGAGGAGGCGGTATATAGGGGCCCATGGCAGATTAGGGGCCTGGCAGCAGCTATGTGAGGCCCGTTATCTTGCAGCACCCTATGTCAAAAAATTTAACACACCAGCAGTGTGAAGAGACCTGAAAGTGGCACATGGCAGCAGAGTGTGGCGATGGAGACAGCAGCAATGGGAGGCCGTACAGGGACCCATGAGAGACTCTGGACCTGGCAGCAGCAGGAGGAGGTGGTATATAGGGGCCCATGGCAGATTAGGGGCCTGGCAGCAGCTATGTGAGGCCCGTAATCTGCCTGCACCCTATGTCAAAAAATTTAACACACCAGCAGTGTGAAGAGACCTGAAAGTGGCACATGGCAGCAGAGTGTGGCGATGGAGACAGCAGCAATGGGAGGCCGTACAGGGACCATGACAGACTCTGGACTTGGCAGCAGCATGAGGAGGCGGTATATAGGGGCCCATGGCAGATTAGGGGCCTGGCAGCAGCTATGTGAGGCCCGTTATCTTGCAGCACCCTATGTCAAAAAATTTAACACACCAGCAGTGTGAAGAGACCTGAAAGTGGCACATGGCAGCAGAGTGTGGCGATGGAGACAGCAGCAATGGGAGGCCGTACAGGGACCCATGAGAGACTCTGGACCTGGCAGCAGCAGGAGGAGGCGGTATATAGGGGCCCATGGCAGATTAGGGGCCTGGCAGCAGCTATGTGAGGCCCGTAATCTGCCTGCACCCTATGTCAAAAAATTTAACACACCAGCAGTGTGAAGAGACCTGAAAGTGGCACATGGCAGCAGAGTGTGGCGATGGAGACAGCAGCAATGGGAGGCCGTACAGGGACCATGACAGACTCTGGACTTGGCAGCAGCATGAGGAGGCGGTATATAGGGGCCCATGGCAGATTAGGGGCCTGGCAGCAGCTATGTGAGGCCCGTAATCTGCCTGCACCCTATGTCAAAAAATTTAACACACCAGCAGTGTGAAGAGACCTGAAAGTGGCACATGGCAGCAGAGTGTGGCGATGGAGACAGCAGCAATGGGAGGCCGTACAGGGACCCATGAGAGACTCTAGACTTGGCAGCAGCATGAGGAGGCGGTATATAGGGGCCCATGGCAGATTAGGGGCCTGGCAGCAGCTATGTGAGGCCCGTAATCTGCCTGCACCCTATGTCAAAAAATTTAACACACCAGCAGTGTGAAGAGACCTGAAAGTGGCACATGGCAGCAGAGTGTGGCGATGGAGACAGCAGCAATGGGAGGCCGTACAGGGACCCATGAGAGACTCTGGACCTGGCAGCAGCAGGAGGAGGCGGTATATAGGGGCCCATGGCAGATTAGGGGCCTGGCAGCAGCTATGTGAGGCCCGTAATCTGCCTGCACCCTATGTCAAAAAATTTAACACACCAGCAGTGTGAAGAGACCTGAAAGTGGCACATGGCAGCAGAGTGTGGCGATGGAGACAGCAGCAATGGGAGGCCGTACAGGGACCATGACAGACTCTGGACTTGGCAGCAGCATGAGGAGGCGGTATATAGGGGCCCATGGCAGATTAGGGGCCTGGCAGCAGCTATGTGAGGCCCGTAATCTGCCTGCACCCTATGTCAAAAAATTTAACACACCAGCAGTGTGAAGAGACCTGAAAGTGGCACATGGCAGCAGAGTGTGGCGATGGAGACAGCAGCAATGGGAGGCCGTACAGGGACCCATGAGAGACTCTAGACTTGGCAGCAGCATGAGGAGGCGGTATATAGGGGCCCATGGCAGATTAGGGGCCTGGCAGCAGCTATGTGAGGCCCGTAATCTGCCTGCACCCTATGTCAAAAAATTTAACACACCAGCAGTGTGAAGAGACCTGAAAGTGGCACATGGCAGCAGAGTGTGGCGATGGAGACAGCAGCAATGGGAGGCCGTACAGGGACCCATGAGAGACTCTAGACTTGGCAGCAGCATGAGGAGGCGGTATATAGGGGCCCATGGCAGATTAGGGGCCTGGCAGCAGCTATGTGAGGCCCGTAATCTGCCTGCACCCTATGTCAAAAAATTTAACACACCAGCAGTGTGAAGAGACCTGAAAGTGGCACATGGCAGCAGAGTGTGGCGATGGAGACAGCAGCAATGGGAGGCCGTACAGGGACCCATGAGAGACTCTAGACTTGGCAGCAGCATGAGGAGGCGGTATATAGGGGCCCATGGCAGATTAGGGGCCTGGCAGCAGCTATGTGAGGCCCGTAATCTGCCTGCACCCTATGTCAAAAAATTTAACACACCAGCAGTGTGAAGAGACCTGAAAGTGGCACATGGCAGCAGAGTGTGGCGATGGAGACAGCAGCAATGGGAGGCCGTACAGGGACCATGACAGACTCTGGACTTGGCAGCAGCATGAGGAGGCGGTATATAGGGGCCCATGGCAGATTAGGGGCCTGGCAGCAGCTATGTGAGGCCCGTAATCTGCCTGCACCCTATGTCAAAAAATTTAACACACCAGCAGTGTGAAGAGACCTGAAAGTGGCACATGGCAGCAGAGTGTGGCGATGGAGACAGCAGCAATGGGAGGCCGTACAGGGACCCATGAGAGACTCTGGACCTGGCAGCAGCAGGAGGAGGCGGTATATAGGGGCCTATGGCAGATTAGGGGCCTGGCAGCAGCTATAGGAGGCCCGTAATCTGCCAGCACCCTATGTCAAAAAATTCAACACACCAGCAGTGTGAGGAGACCTGAAAGTGGCACATGTTTGAGGCATGATTCATGGCGGATTTAGTCAGTTGTGTCAGGAACTGGTGGTTTGAAATCCAGACTAATCCACGCCTGATTCATTTTCACAAACGTGAGTCTCTCCACACTTTGGGTGGACAGTCGTGTCCTCCGCGGAGTTACAATACCTCCTGCCGCACTAAACACGCGCTCCGATGCCACGCTACTGGCCGGGCATGACAGCCTTTCAAGGGCAAATTCAGCTAGTTGGGGCCAAAGGTCAAGTTTCGTTGCCCAGTAGTCAAGGGGATTGTCTACCTCGGTTGGCAGGGTGCTGTCCAAGTAGGCCCAAGCCTGTTGTTTGAGCTCCTGCTCCAGGTCCACCTGATGCTGCTGCTGCTGCTGCGGCTGGTTAGTAGTTTCCTCACTGCGCTGGTGAAGAAAGCTACTCATCATCGACTGCAGACTGAGGCAGCCGCTGCTGGTGGAGCTGCCACTGCTCCTACCACCCCACCCCTCCCCTGCTGCCATGCCAGCGGAACGCGAGCGCACAGGGCCCACAGTGTCTGAGGATGGACGTTGGCGCACAAAGGCAGAGACCAACTGACTACATAGGTGGTTTTTATAGTACGTAATTTTGGCCTCCCTCTCAGCAGGTGTGAAAAAGGCCACCATTTTGGACCGGTAGCGAGGGTCCAACAAGGTGGACAGCCAAAAGTCATCCCTCTGTCTGATGGTTATTATTCGGCTGTCGCTACGCAAGCAACCGAGCATGCTATGGGCCATTTGTGCCAAGGAATGCGAGGGACTCCCTGCCTCCATCTCCACAGCATACTGCCACGGTGCGTCTGGGTCCTCTGTCTCCTCCTCCTCCTCCTCTACCAGATGCTCCTGCTCCTCCACTCCTGTCCGCTGAGTGGAAAAACCACCCATTTCACTCAATAATTCCTGAGCACAAATGTCCTCCTCTACCTCCTCCTCTTCTTCCTGTCCTGCCCCCACAGGGGTCATGTGGCGTTGAGATCTGTGCGCCACGTCTACCGCACCCTGACCAGCCATTGTTAACAGCATTTGTTCCAGGACGTGCAACAGAGGAATGACGTCGTTCATCCCATAGTCCTGCCGACTCACGAATAGCGTGGCCTCCTCAAAGGGCCTGAGCAAGCGGCAGGTGTCACGCATGAGCTGCCAATGGCTGACATCTAAGTTACACAGGGGAGTACCTTTATCCGCTTGTAACATCAGGAAATCGGTGATGGCCTTTCGCTGCTCGTAAAGGCGGTCTAACATGTGTAGGGTTGAATTCCACCTTGTTGCAACGTCGCAGATCAGGCGATGCTGTGGAATTCCGTTCTGCCGCTGCAGCTCAATGAGGGTGTTCTTTGCGGTGTAGGAATGGCTGAAATGCATGCACAGTTTACGTGACATTTTAAGGATGTCTTGCAGTGGGATGGTGGATTTTAGGAACCGCTTGACAACCAGATTGAACACGTGAGCCATGCATGGCGCATGGCACAACCTTCCTTGACGCAGAGCAGACACCATGTTCTTTCCGTTGTCAGTCAACATGGTTCCGATTTTTAGTTTGCGCGGAGACAGCCATCTGTCGATTTCTCTGTTCATTACACTCAGCAGTTCCTCCCCTGTGTGACTACGTTCGCCAAGGCATACCAGGTGCAGCACAGCGTGACACCGTTGCGCCCTGCACATGTGATATGCCGGTCGGGTAATGGGACTTGGCACGGGGGTGGCGGCTGAGGACACGGCGGAAAAAGAGGTGGTAGAGGCGGACATGCTTGCTGGACCAAGGACGTGCAAACGTGGAGGCAAAAGCGTCGTGACCTGTCCAAGTTGCTGGTGCGGCTGTGCCGGCACCACGTTCACCCAGTGGGCCGTAAATGACATGTACTGTCCCTGACCGTAGTTACAGCTCCACACGTCGGCGCTGCCGTGCACTTTGGCAGAGACCGACATGCTCAAAGACTGGCCCACCATCTCTTCTACATGTGAATGCAGGGCTGGCACTGCCTTTTGGGCAAAGAAATGACGGCTTGGCACTCTCCACCGCGGCGCGGCACAAGCCATCATTTCTCGGAAAGGTGCTGAGTCCACCAGTTGGAAAGGGAGGGACTGCAGCACCAGCAACTTGGACAGGAGGACGTTCAGCTTTTGCACCGTCGGGTGCGTGCTCGCAAACTGTTGTCTCTTGGATACGGATTCCAAGAAAGACTGTTGACGGAATCCGAGAAGAGGAGTAGCAGGAGAAGGAGCATCTGAACGAGCGGAAGATGCCAATGAGCGACAACTCCCCTCAGCAGAGGTGTTGGAGCCTTGACTGGCTGATAGAGGGCGATTGACGACGTCGGGTGACGGAGCAAGTAACGGAGCGGGTGATGGAGCGGGGGCTGGGGCAGGCAGAACCGCCGTATGTTTATCACGGTTTTCCCAGGCCACCGAATGGTGACGCTGCATATGCTGACGCAACGCTGTAGTCCCAACATGGGCCCCCTGGCCACGCTTGCATTTCTGGCCACATAGTCGACATACGGCTACGTTTACTTCCTCGGGCGGCTTGAGGAAAAATTGCCACACCACCGAGTAGGAAACTTTGCCCCCGCTACTCTTCACTGGCTGACTGCTACTTCCTCCGTGCGCACCGGCACCACTACTGGCCGTGGTGGTAGGCTGCAGTGGAGCTGGTGCTCTACTCCGTGGACGTTTGGCTCCACTGACACTGATGCGACCCTGCTGCTGTCTCCTGGGCAACCCACCGACTGTTTTGCTCGCTGCCAAGCTGCCACCCTCTTCTCCTGATGATGCGGAAGAAATTGCCTGATGACGACGAGGCTGCCAAGTGCGATCAACCTCCTCATCATCAAGTAGGGTCTCCGCCTCACTACTAGCCCCCTCGGCTGCGTCTGGGTCAGGAGACAGACCTGTCTCTAGACCGGCTACCGAGCCACTCTCCTCGCCAGTACTTGTTCGCTTGGCTGCTGAAAAGGCCGATGTCTCCCCCCGTTCCTGACCGCCCTCTGTTAGCTCTTCCTCACTGTACAGTGGGGCTGAGCCCACAGCATGCGATACTTCGCTTGGTGAGGGAACAGCAAAGGACAGGGGCAGGTAGAGGACACGTGATTTCAGTGGGCTTGGTCCCGGGCCATGCCAACTAACGGTTGTGTCTGACGTACCCACCGACCGTTGGCTGTAGGTGTCAGAGGTGACCTGGGAAGAGGAAGACGACCGAGCCAACCAATCAATGACGGCAGGGTTGTCGGTGGAGACACGACCGCTGGATGACACCGGGAGCACTGGCCTCTGGCTGCGAATACTGCTGCCTCGACCCCTTCCTCTGCTGCCACGTCTGCTCGCTCCTAAAACATTGCCTCCTCTGCCACTCCTCTGCATGTTGTCTGACATACTATTTAATTCAACGATTAGGTGTCCCTGAGTAACAATTCTCTGGCACTCAGTAACAATTCTGTCTGTCCCTGAGTATGAATTCTGTGGCCCTGAGTAACAATTGTGTGTCTGTGCAAGTAACAATTCTGTGTCTGTGCAAGTAACAATTTTGTGTCTGTGAGAGTAACAATTCTCTGGCACTCAGTAACAATTCTGTCTGTCCCTGAGTAACAATTCTCTGGCACTCAGTAACAATTCTGTCTGTCCCTGAGTAACAATTCTGTCTGTCCCTGAGTATGAATTCTGTGGCCCTGAGTAAGAATTCTCTGGCACTCAGTAACAATTCTGTCTGTCCCTGAGTATGAATTCTGTGGCCCTGAGTAACAATTGTGTGTCTGTGCAAGTAACAATTCTGTGTCTGTGCAAGTAACAATTTTGTGTCTGTGAGAGTAACAATTCTCTGGCACTCAGTAACAATTCTGTCTGTCCCTGAGTAACAATTCTCTGGCACTCAGTAACAATTCTGTCTGTCCCTGAGTATGAATTCTGTGGCCCTGAGTAACAATTCTGTCTCTGTGCGAGTAACAATTCTGTGTCTGTGCAAGTAACAATTTTGTGTCTGTGAGAGTAACAATTCTCTGGCACTCAGTAACAATTCTGTCTGTCCCTGAGTAACAATTCTCTGGCACTCAGTAACAATTCTGTCTGTCCCTGAGTAACAATTCTCTGGCACTCAGTAACAATTCTGTCTGTCCCTGAGTAACAATTCTCTGGCACTCAGTAACAATTGTGTGTCTGTGCAAGTAACAATTCTGTGTCTGTGCAAGTAACAATTTTGTGTCTGTGAGAGTAACAATTCTCTGGCACTCAGTAACAATTCTGTCTGTCCCTGAGTAACAATTCTCTGGCACTCAGTAACAATTCTGTCTGTCCCTGAGTATGAATTCTGTGGCCCTGAGTAACAATTCTGTCTCTGTGCGAGTAACAATTCTGTGTCTGTGCAAGTAACAATTTTGTGTCTGTGAGAGTAACAATTCTCTGGCACTCAGTAACAATTCTGTCTGTCCCTGAGTAACAATTCTATGGCACTCAGTAACAATTCTGTCTTCCCTGAGTAACAATTCTCTGGCACTCAGTAACAATTCTGTCTGTCCCTGAGTATGAATTCTGTGGCCCTGAGTAACAATTCTGTCTCTGTGCGAGTAACAATTCTGTGTCTGTGCAAGTAACAATTTTGTGTCTGTGAGAGTAACAATTCTCTGGCACTCAGTAACAATTCTGTCTGTCCCTGAGTAACAATTCTCTGGCACTCAGTAACAATTCTGTCTGTCCCTGAGTATGAATTCTGTGGCCCTGAGTAACAATTGTGTGTCTGTGCAAGTAACAATTCTGTGTCTGTGCAAGTAACAATTTTGTGTCTGTGAGAGTAACAATTCTCTGGCACTCAGTAACAATTCTGTCTGTCCCTGAGTAACAATTCTCTGGCACTCAGTAACAATTCTGTCTGTCCCTGAGTATGAATTCTGTGGCCCTGAGTAACAATTCTGTCTCTGTGCGAGTAACAATTCTGTGTCTGTGCAAGTAACAATTTTGTGTCTGTGAGAGTAACAATTCTCTGGCACTCAGTAACAATTCTGTCTGTCCCTGAGTAACAATTCTCTGGCACTCAGTAACAATTCTGTCTGTCCCTGAGTAACAATTCTCTGGCACTCAGTAACAATTCTGTCTGTCCCTGAGTATGAATTCTGTGGCCCTGAGTAACAATTGTGTGTCTGTGCAAGTAACAATTCTGTGTCTGTGCAAGTAACAATTTTGTGTCTGTGAGAGTAACAATTCTCTGGCACTCAGTAACAATTCTGTCTGTCCCTGAGTAACAATTCTCTGGCACTCAGTAACAATTCTGTCTGTCCCTGAGTATGAATTCTGTGGCCCTGAGTAACAATTCTGTCTCTGTGCGAGTAACAATTCTGTGTCTGTGCAAGTAACAATTTTGTGTCTGTGAGAGTAACAATTCTCTGGCACTCAGTAACAATTCTGTCTGTCCCTGAGTAACAATTCTCTGGCACTCAGTAACAATTCTGTCTGTCCCTGAGTAACAATTCTCTGGCACTCAGTAACAATTCTGTCTGTCCCTGAGTAACAATTCTCTGGCACTCAGTAACAATTGTGTGTCTGTGCAAGTAACAATTCTGTGTCTGTGCAAGTAACAATTTTGTGTCTGTGAGAGTAACAATTCTCTGGCACTCAGTAACAATTCTGTCTGTCCCTGAGTAACAATTCTCTGGCACTCAGTAACAATTCTGTCTGTCCCTGAGTATGAATTCTGTGGCCCTGAGTAACAATTCTGTCTCTGTGCGAGTAACAATTCTGTGTCTGTGCAAGTAACAATTTTGTGTCTGTGAGAGTAACAATTCTCTGGCACTCAGTAACAATTCTGTCTGTCCCTGAGTAACAATTCTCTGGCACTCAGTAACAATTCTGTCTGTCCCTGAGTAACAATTCTCTGGCACTCAGTAACAATTCTGTCTGTCCCTGAGTAACAATTCTCTGGCCCTGAGTAACAATTGTGTGTCTGTGCAAGTAACAATTCTGTGTCTGTGCAAGTAACAATTTTGTGTCTGTGAGAGTAACAATTCTCTGGCACTCAGTAACAATTCTGTCTGTCCCTGAGTAACAATTCTCTGGCACTCAGTAACAATTCTGTCTGTCCCTGAGTATGAATTCTGTGGCCCTGAGTAACAATTCTGTCTCTGTGCGAGTAACAATTCTGTGTCTGTGCAAGTAACAATTTTGTGTCTGTGAGAGTAACAATTCTCTGGCACTCAGTAACAATTCTGTCTGTCCCTGAGTAACAATTCTATGGCACTCAGTAACAATTCTGTCTTCCCTGAGTAACAATTCTCTGGCACTCAGTAACAATTCTGTCTGTCCCTGAGTATGAATTCTGTGGCCCTGAGTAACAATTCTGTCTCTGTGCGAGTAACAATTCTGTGTCTGTGCAAGTAACAATTTTGTGTCTGTGAGAGTAACAATTCTCTGGCACTCAGTAACAATTCTGTCTGTCCCTGAGTAACAATTCTCTGGCACTCAGTAACAATTCTGTCTGTCCCTGAGTATGAATTCTGTGGCCCTGAGTAACAATTGTGTGTCTGTGCAAGTAACAATTCTGTGTCTGTGCAAGTAACAATTTTGTGTCTGTGAGAGTAACAATTCTCTGGCACTCAGTAACAATTCTGTCTGTCCCTGAGTAACAATTCTCTGGCACTCAGTAACAATTCTGTCTGTCCCTGAGTAACAATTCTGTCTGTCCCTGAGTATGAATTCTGTGGCCCTGAGTAAGAATTCTCTGGCACTCAGTAACAATTCTGTCTGTCCCTGAGTATGAATTCTGTGGCCCTGAGTAACAATTGTGTGTCTGTGCAAGTAACAATTCTGTGTCTGTGCAAGTAACAATTTTGTGTCTGTGAGAGTAACAATTCTCTGGCACTCAGTAACAATTCTGTCTGTCCCTGAGTAACAATTCTCTGGCACTCAGTAACAATTCTGTCTGTCCCTGAGTATGAATTCTGTGGCCCTGAGTAACAATTCTGTCTCTGTGCGAGTAACAATTCTGTGTCTGTGCAAGTAACAATTTTGTGTCTGTGAGAGTAACAATTCTCTGGCACTCAGTAACAATTCTGTCTGTCCCTGAGTAACAATTCTCTGGCACTCAGTAACAATTCTGTCTGTCCCTGAGTAACAATTCTCTGGCACTCAGTAACAATTCTGTCTGTCCCTGAGTAACAATTCTCTGGCACTCAGTAACAATTGTGTGTCTGTGCAAGTAACAATTCTGTGTCTGTGCAAGTAACAATTTTGTGTCTGTGAGAGTAACAATTCTCTGGCACTCAGTAACAATTCTGTCTGTCCCTGAGTAACAATTCTCTGGCACTCAGTAACAATTCTGTCTGTCCCTGAGTATGAATTCTGTGGCCCTGAGTAACAATTCTGTCTCTGTGCGAGTAACAATTCTGTGTCTGTGCAAGTAACAATTTTGTGTCTGTGAGAGTAACAATTCTCTGGCACTCAGTAACAATTCTGTCTGTCCCTGAGTAACAATTCTATGGCACTCAGTAACAATTCTGTCTTCCCTGAGTAACAATTCTCTGGCACTCAGTAACAATTCTGTCTGTCCCTGAGTATGAATTCTGTGGCCCTGAGTAACAATTCTGTCTCTGTGCGAGTAACAATTCTGTGTCTGTGCAAGTAACAATTTTGTGTCTGTGAGAGTAACAATTCTCTGGCACTCAGTAACAATTCTGTCTGTCCCTGAGTAACAATTCTCTGGCACTCAGTAACAATTCTGTCTGTCCCTGAGTATGAATTCTGTGGCCCTGAGTAACAATTGTGTGTCTGTGCAAGTAACAATTCTGTGTCTGTGCAAGTAACAATTTTGTGTCTGTGAGAGTAACAATTCTCTGGCACTCAGTAACAATTCTGTCTGTCCCTGAGTAACAATTCTCTGGCACTCAGTAACAATTCTGTCTGTCCCTGAGTAACAATTCTGTCTGTCCCTGAGTATGAATTCTGTGGCCCTGAGTAAGAATTCTCTGGCACTCAGTAACAATTCTGTCTGTCCCTGAGTATGAATTCTGTGGCCCTGAGTAACAATTGTGTGTCTGTGCAAGTAACAATTCTGTGTCTGTGCAAGTAACAATTTTGTGTCTGTGAGAGTAACAATTCTCTGGCACTCAGTAACAATTCTGTCTGTCCCTGAGTAACAATTCTCTGGCACTCAGTAACAATTCTGTCTGTCCCTGAGTAACAATTCTCTGGCACTCAGTAACAATTCTGTCTGTCCCTGAGTAACAATTCTGTCTGTCCCTGAGAATGAATTCTGTGGCCCTGAGTAAGAATTCTCTGGCACTCAGTAACAATTCTGTCTGTCCCTGAGTAACAATTCTCTGGCACTCAGTAACAATTCTGTCTGTCCCTGAGTAAAAATTCTGTGGCCCTAATAACGTTTCTGTGGCCCTAAGTAACAATTCTCTGGCACTGAGTAACAATTCTGTCTGTCCCTGAGTATGAATTCTGTGGCCCTAACTAGCGTTTCTTTGTCCCTAAATAACGATTCTGTGGCCCTCATTAACAAGTCTGTGTCCCTGAGTAATGGTTCTCTGTCCCTAAGTAACTTCTCTCTGTCCCCAATTCTCGTTTCTGTGGCCCTAACTCTGTCCCTGTCCCTAGTACAGAGCGGTCTGCCTCTGTTCAATGACTGCAGGCAAATGAAGATTTCCAAAATGGCCGCTATATATACCTCGACCATTACACAGTGCTGGCTGGCTGGCTGCTGATTGGCTGATGCGATCACATGTCGTTGAGGAATGCATTATGGGGCAGCGCGCCTTGTCTGCGCGCCTTCCCCGACATCCCCGCTCCGTCGCCGCACATGTCAGCCGCCATTTTCGGAAAAATTTCGATTCGCGCGTCCGAATTAGGCTGTTTTTCGGATTCGGCACGAATCGAAATTTTTCCGAAATTCGACTCGAATTCCACTTCGGATACTTCGATTCGCTCATCTCTAATTACCACTGTGCATATATACATTTCAGTTGTACTTAATTAAATAATTTAGGGACAATTTTGAAATAACATAATTAATGTGCATATATTTATGGTTTCTGATCTTGTTAGCAACCTTTTTTTTTTTGCCCTTCGTTTGCAAATGATAATCCAGTTCATCTATAATAAAGGCCAGATCCCAATGTTTTTCTCATTAATTCCCACCAGTCTTGAAGGTCAATGGATTTCACCGCTGTCCTCTCTCTCTTCCCCAAGTGAGATGGGCAAAGCTGAACTTTCCCCTTTTAACGTTTGAAAGCTTACTCAACTTTTTGACATTAATCTTTTCATAGCCAGAGGACTGAGAAACAATTTATTTTACAAGCCCTTCAAGGAATGGCGAGGTGAAGCCAGCATATTGAAAATGCTCACAAAAGCTATTATACATGAATAAGATTAACCCTTGGTCAGTATTAAGTACCAGCCACACATCCAGGTATATACGTACACTAAAGCACAACAATTCAAAGCATGGCATTTATTAAAATATTCATTTATCAATGCAAATACTAGAATAATTTATAGGCAAGCATTATACTGTTCTATTTATTAAAGAAGCCTACAAGTTGCAAACAGTTAATAGATTTTCAGTATATAGTCAATAATTATTAAGAGTGCATATGTTATTCCTAGTAAGAAAAAATCATACAAATGAAAATGTATGGAAGCTCCTAACACTGTCTTGCATCAGCACATTATTGGGATTTATCACCAGAAATAGTTTTTAATATGTTGGCACTTGCAGCGATATAAAACTTGCATAATTTAAAGCTGATTTATGAAAACTAGTAATGAATCCATGCTATGTTTTCTTTTATAGGTCGTTTTATATCGTTGGTCCTGATTGATGGCTCTGGGCAACTACTCCACCTTTGCTTTAATTTTCGTAAATCAATATGACTGTATACCATTAAAAAGACCTTATACATTTTTAAAGCCACCAAATAATAAAGAAAACTTTGGAGCAGATTTCTAAAACTGTAGCAACTAATACACAGAAGTGCTGTCTCTAGCAACCAGTTAGCTTCCAAATTCCATCATATCTTCTATCACAGGTTAGAGATAAAGTGAACTATGGGAAAATACTTTTTTTCAATATAACAGTTGTAAATAACATGCATGTTTTTAAACACTATCATATTTTAGGAAACATAAAAAAAATAGTCTGGTGATAATTCTCATTTTAAAAAATCATCAGAAGTCATGAGAATTAGCAGCAGCACCCCACTGGTTAAAATGACAATTATTATTGAGGATTATACCATTTATCAGTAAATGTCTGTTAGCAAATCATTGCATTGCTAAGCTTCAACTTAGAATTATCAGGAAGGTATGGGTACCTGTTTCTCCACATGTAGTAATAGTTTGGGTCATACATGATTATAAAAACAAAAGTGTCATTGCAGCAACTTATCATTCAGCATATTGGTGTATTGTCAGTGTGTTCTCAGTTAGCCTGAGCTGTTATCCCTGCCTGTTGTCCTATTGGTGATCGGTCATGCTTGCTGCGCGCATGTCCAGCTCCATAGCAAGGCACTGTGTTTGGCCAGAACTATCAAAAAAGGAAACAGGAGACCCATGACCCTAGACATGCTAATCTGCAATAACACACCTTCAGCAGGAGACTGCCAGACATAAGCACCTGTATTGTTTTCGACAAGGCTTGGATCAGTCATGCAGTGCAAAAAACATTCTTGTATAGTGTGTATATGTGCATTATTATTAGGTTTTAGACAATGGTCTCTTGGTCCCAGTTCACTTCTGTCGGTTTTACATAACAGCAATACCTGTTATAAGAATTGTCCCCTCCTTGAGGATAGGCACCTGCATCACTGTCTCTTGGATCTAGAGTAACTTTCTCCTCTGTAGCAGTGTATATTATTCGGTCCGCAGTAATCTTTTTATCAAAAACTGAGCATGTGTTATGGTTCTCTACTCCTGGTAATGTGTTTGTAGGACAGCATTGGTCCTGGCATTTAATCCCCTCATCTCCATCTCCCTTTGTAGTAAGCATCCTGGAATCCCCTATGGTGGTGATGTTGTTAGACTCACAACCCTCGTCTTTTTCCTTTGGTTTAGCTTTTTTGTCCAGCTCGTTTGAACTCCCCTTGCCAGACTCCACATCAGACGGGGTCTTCAGAAGTTCTACGTTCTCCTTGTCTTTCCCCTTCTTACAGCAGCAGGCACACTGTTTATAAGGCCATTTTGTACAACCATCTGTCCTCCTTGCCAGAGTTATAGCTGCCACTCCAGGTAGAAAAATGGCTGGCCCTATTGCAATCAGTGGGATGGATCCCAACATCTCCCCTTTAAATCCAGAAACCGTAAACATGAAACCAAATACAAGAAATATGCTCACCAAGGCCACCACCAGTCCAGTACGTGGGTTAATATCATCTGGTCTCATGTCTTTACACCATCAGAATGTACTTTTTGACCGGCGGCGCATCAGCAGCTCCTCGTGTTTGGAGACCAGCAAAACACTGTTTTAAAAAAACATTAAAAAAAAAAAAAAAGAAAACACCACTCCTTAATTACAGGTCAAACACTTTCCTTAATAACTCCGCAAATGACACCAGACTGGAGCTGTATCTGACCCATGCATTATTTGTCAATAAAATCCAAAGATGTTTGCAGCAACTCTTTTGGGTGGATTATTCACGTGTGAAAGCATTTCTCCTGGAGCAGATTCAGTGCTTGCAGAAAAGTCCACAGAGAGCTTGATGCTGTGTTTCAGATGCCAGCAGACTGAGATCTTGCATGTGCTCAAACTGCTTGAATGGAAACTGAGACAGTCATCTCTTAATGCAAGAGTATGTGAGAAGCGGGAGGGGAATAGAGACGGAGCAGAGGAGTGGACTTTAAATACTAGAAACACACAGCACTTAGGAACCTCCTGCGATAATATTCTGAAACCAGATAAGCAAATTCCTTTTCACGAGATCCCTCTATTCAAATAAAGTCAATGTTTGCAGCATCCTTTTAACGTAGATTACAATTGGTGGCATTAAGAATAATAAGCAAAAGCAGGTGACAATACACAATGGCTGTGTGCTTCCCATAAACCACAGTTATAATATGTTTTTCTTATGAATGTATTCAATATATGAGCCCAAAAATTTTTACACCCTTACGAGACTGATAAATGAATGCACTGTATAGTTAAGGCATCTTTCTGTCTTGAAAATGCTGGTTGAGATTTTAGACAATAGGTTTAATTCTTTGTTTGTAAGACAAGTATACAGACCTTAACAGAATGATAGTAAGGGGTTTTGCTTCCCTTTCTTTGGAAACATGAGCTGCCCTGCATGAACTCATTTAGCCATAGGAGTTCATTGTCTCTGCCATCTGAAGTCTGTCTAGGGGGGAGGGAAGACAAAGACTCTACACAGGTATGTTGATGGCCGCAATCAATTTTTCACTCGCTGTGAGCTCCAATATTTAGGCCATCCTCCAAACAACTGCTTCAATCCAAAAACAGCTAGACTGTAGTGCATAATGTATTTCTGATGGATAAAATAATTCACATGCTCTTAGGAGTTTAGCTTGTATATCTTCGTTTTACTTGACTTTGGTAAAATTTCTACTTTAAGAAGTCAGCATATAAGTATTGTGACTAGTTTCCATTTTATTACCTTTTTTAAAGAATAAAACAATATGTTGTTTCTCAAGATCTGGTATATTAAAGCAACAATCTTTATGGCAATATTTATCATTTTGAAAAGATTCACCCGGCAGATGGTGCTAATCGGAAGGGAAGACCACGCAGTACATTTAGTCTTCAACTGTTGGACAAGGGGGTAAAGATTGTCCGGTAGAAACTCCTTCAAGTCACGTTGCACCGTGACACCCAAATGCTTAAAGCAAAAGACCGATTTAATAGGGGCGAAGGAATTTATGGCAATTTTTACACCTATATAAAAAATATATAGTAACCGTCCAGTCAAAAAAAAGCTAGTTGAAAACCCGTTGAACCTTTTGTTCTTTCTTTACATAGCAGATTTTAAAGTTCTTCTACATAATGCAGTTAAAATGTGTGCCAATGACTTAGCGCATTGCCCTAAAAAGGACCAGTCAGTGAAGAACACAGCTTTTAGCGCACTGTGTACTCTGGCAAAGGCCAATCCTTTTGTACACATATATGGAGAGTAGATGGTTGCCCTGTCCAATAAATATCTTCAGCTATAGGTCACTATGGATGGAGAATTGATTTTCACAATGCCAGTATATGCACAAGTGAATTATCGTCATGAGACTGTAATCAATTTCTATGTGATGAGAAAGTTAAATTTCTTTTTTAATAAATCTGGTCATGTACAAGTATGGCTAAATCTGCTACTGATTAATCATTGCCCAATGAATAAAGTTCAAAACATTAGCAATAACATATAAAGCCATTTATAAATCTGCCCCAAATTACATCACCAATCTTGTCTCCAAATATCACACAAATTGTACTCTCCGCTCCTCACACGACCTCCTACTCTCTAGCTCCCTTGTCCCCTCCTCCCATGCTCATCTCCAGGACTTCTCCAGAGCCTCCCCCATCCTCTGGAACTCTCTTCTCCAATTTATCAAACTGTCGCCGACTGAACTCACTTTTAGGTGATCTCTGAAAACCTATCTCTTCAAGGAAGCCTATCCTGCCTTCAGCTAATAATGGAATCTTCAATTCTTCCTACCAGTCCATCCCCCACAGTTATTACCTTTTGTACTACTAGCCCCTCCCTCTTAGATTGTAAGCTCCAAGGAGCAGGGCCCTCCTAACCCTCTTGTATTGAACTGTATTGTTGCTGTATTGTCTCCCATTATAGTGTAAAGCGCTGAGCAAACTGTTGGCACTACATAAATCCTGTATAATAACAATAATAATAATAATTACGCAAACCTAAGAAGGAGAGATACACATCAACTGCACACCCAGAACCCTTTCCTGGAGTCTCAATGAGGCTGTAATTGCTGACTTCTCCGTCTGCGAAAGCTAGGGTCCAGGCAGTCATGCGGACAGCAACATCTCTCCATCATCTGACCAATGGCTAATGATCGATGACACCACTTGCTGTTAGGAAGGATTAGGGAGGAGAGGATGCAATAGGCAGCAGCTTCCAACATTTTTTTTTTTTTGGAATGAGTAAAGGTAAATATACATATCTTTACTGTTTCTGGTACTTTTAAGCTGGCTTTACACTGTATAGCCAACTTAAATATGTATGAGGGAAATCTATCAATTCATTAAACAGTGTAGATGGTTATTGTATCCAACAGCTGGCACCGACAGCTGTCAGAATACCTGAACTGTGGTTGAATCTAATTAGATGAAGCCGCTATTTGGGTTACAATTCCACCAGGAAGGAGGGTGCTGACAGGGCCATTCATGGCTCGAACTACAGCTGGTTCACAAGGAAACTGTCAAAATTTTCACTTTGTATGGCTAGCTTTAGGCCCTGTTCACTTGGGGCACTTAGCTTCATACCCTGTACAGGGCCA
The DNA here is from genome assembly GCF_062004578.1 of Staurois parvus. Taxonomy (NCBI): domain Eukaryota; kingdom Metazoa; phylum Chordata; class Amphibia; order Anura; family Ranidae; genus Staurois; species Staurois parvus. The sequence continues at coordinate 8,903,192 of NW_028317808.1, forward strand.
TCTTCTACCAGCACAAGGGTGCAAAGGTGTTGCATGCATCCCTATGTCAATGCCAATTTTTTCTATTGGGACATGCAGCTGCATAGACATAGCTGCATGTTCTCGAACTCACCCTGTGTGCATTTAGGAACCTGCACCTGCCAGCACCCGCATGTCATATTGGGACACAGCAGCTGTGTCCAAGCAGCCTCGTTTTCCATTAGGTAACAATGGGATGCCGGCAAGGGGAAGCATGTAACACCTGTTGGTAAAATATGGCCCTGCATGGGGTATGTAGCTAATTGCCTTAGATGGTGCTTTATTTATGAAGACTTTATGAGAATAGAAAGTAGAAGTTAAATTGCCAGAATTCAATTTATAAACAGATTTATAAATATAGTGCAGAAAGCCATCCTTTAGTTTGAAATCCTAATAAAATACGCACAAAGAGATATTGAAACAATGTTAAAAAAAAGCAGCTGTGTGCTACAGTAAGGTAAGCAATGCACTGAAAATATCCCTTTGCATAATAATGTTTTTTTTTTTAATGTCTCCCAATTCTATGGTATATGACAATCTTCTTATCTGTGCTGTGCAAAAGCTGCCTGTTTATGTGATCATTTAAAATTGGAATCACAAATAACTGAAATTATTGTGTGATATTTAATGCAAATTAAAACATTTACGCTTGACCTATGTGAAAGTACTGTAGTAGAAAGCTTGTATGCTGGTAATTGGCTTTTGTAATAACTAAGCCTGTCATGGTTAAATATTACCATCATAGCAGATCTGCATCAGATGCCATATTAACAGGCTTCACAAAGTATTTCCACAATGCCCTGGGCACCAATTGATTCAGAATGTGCATTTTAGGTTTGTTTATGGGCTTCCTGCAGAATCATCACATGTGTCCACTCTTATTTATTGGAGATATGCAGAAATCAACACTGCACATTTAATGCCACATAGAGTGCTTTAGCTTCATGATGAGACATTTAAGCCACAATTATTTCACTTTTCCTAGTGAATTGATATGCTATTTCCACGCTGTTTTATAGTGGACAAAGTTTAACCCTTTATTAATTCAGATTCACAATTGCATACTCTTATGTTCGCCATACGCTAGTAGAATTTAGTTTAAAGATTTTAATTCAAAGCAGATTTGTTCAATTTTAAATCAATGTTTGTTATCAACAACAGTGATGAGAAAATTTGGAGGAGCAGAATGGAAAATTTTTCTTCAATGAATGAACGTCTAACAGTGAATGTGGTGTTTGGATTGGGAAAGTCCATTCACTCCAAAATTTAATGTTGAAAGCAAATTTTTTAAAGTACTTTGAACAGCATTCATCATGTCATCAAATGTACTGATGAGAATTTTTATATGAATGTTTGAAAATCCACTAGTATATGGCCAGCTTTAGATGTTGATGCTTCATCAGTTATAAACATGTAAGCCACCTCTTAACTAACTGGCTCTGCCCCAGCATCCACATTCTTTTTTCTTTCAACCTGCTTAACCTCCAAGCAGAGCTCGTCGAGCAGCAGCTATAGCTGGTATGTCAACAATGAAGTTAACATTTTGGAATTTTGGAAGAATTTCAAGCTATTACCAAGTCACAAATGCATTCTTTTTCATTGTTGAATGGTCTTCTGGTCAGTCTGGTGGCATCACAGTTTCTTCCTCTTCTCCTGCAGCAACAGTGAAGGGTTCTGACTCCTGAACTGAATGGCACATGTATAATGACGTGTGAGTAATGTTCAGTGCAGTAGTATTCTGAGCCCAGGACACCACTATGGCGCTTTTCCAGAGGGGGTGTCCGTGACTGTCTGGCCTCAGAGGAAGTGGGCTGAATCTCGCTGCCCATTATTCAACCCAGAAGACTGACAACATCTAGTGACACAAAAAAATCTACATTTGTGTTTGTCACAGAAGAGTCTGAATACATAATTATCAAGTAGATTATGATTTCTGAAGGGAAGTCTGGTTTCCACTAGCATCTTGGCTCTCAGCATATCCTGCTCTATATGAGAAATCTGTTCCTTCTTGGGATACAGACTCCTAATACAGCTCAGTGCAAAGCAGGTCTGTTTCCAAATAGCTCCTTCTTATGCTAGCATGGAATAGCAGTAAAGATAACGGCAAATACAGGACCAGCCAATGCTGCTTGAAACAGGATTTCTCTTTGGTAAGTGTAATATATTCCATTGGCTACAGGACACATCTAAATGCTTTGCTACAATGCTACAACTAACCTTTAAGGTAAACAATCTAATAATACCAAAGAATATCTCAAAATAGGCATTTACTGAAGATACAGTACATTGTACTTTTAATTTAACCACTTTCCTATCGGGAACTTTTACCCCCTTCGTGCCCAGGCCAATTTTCAGCTTTCAGTACTGTTGCACTTTGAATGACAATTGACTGTACCCATATGACATTTTTTATAATTTTTTTCACACAAATAGAGCTTTCTTTTGGTGGTCTTTAATTGCCACTGGGTTTTTATTTTTTGCACTATAAACAAAAAAGAGCAAAACATTTGAAAAAAAAAAGTTTTTCTTTGTTTCTATTATAAAATTTTGCAAACAGGTAATTTTTCTCCTTCACTAATGTGCATTGATGAGGCTGCACTGATAGGCACTGATAGGCGCCACTGATGGGCACTGATGAGGTGGAATGGATAGGCAGCACCGATGGGCACTAATAGGCTGCACTGATGAGGCGGCACTGGTGGGCATTGGTATGGAGGCACTGATGATGCTGCACTGCTATCCAGCAATGATGGGCACTGATAGGCGGCACTGACTCCTGGGCGGCACTGATGGGCGCAACTGCTGGTTAGCACTGATGGGTGGCACTGCTGGGCACAGATGATCAGGGTACTGATCATCAGTGCCCTGATAATCAGTACAGATATGCTCTGTGACACTTGCCAGTTATCAGCAGTACTTTCCTCACGCTGTGACAGGATGAAGAAAGTGTTGCCGATAACCAGCAACTGTATTTACTTTGTAATCTGCTGTGTCATTGGACTCCTGGCACTCTGATCATGTGGTAAAAGGCCACTGTGATTGGCCATTTACCTAGTCATGTGATCAGCTGTGTCCGTAGGACACAGCAATCACAGAGATTGCCGGGTGCGCGCCGCTGGGGGCACGCAGAAGGGTGCATTCTGGGAGGACGTCATATGACGCCCTCCCAGAACTGGATAACCGTACTGTAGCCATCATTCGGCTATAGCGCAGTAACCAAGTGGTAAGAGAGAGAGGTTTTCAGGGATCATCTAGGATCCCTCTAGGGATCTAGGAGGACGTCATAAGAACCAGACAACTGTGCTGTAGCCCTCATTTGGCTATAGCGTGGTTGTAAAGTGGTTAAGCACTTTCTAGGCTTTAGATATGGTTAAAAACACTATGTTAGTTTCTCAAAAGCCATCTACATAACATATGTGGTGTATGTTTCACTAAATCATCAGCTTAATGGGTCTGTAGTTCCAAAGCACTCTATTATTGTTTAATTGCTCATCCTAACATCGCTAACAAGTCAAGACATTTCACCAAATTTCTCTCTTTTGTACCCCCAGTTGTATTTCTTTGGCCAATTTCCAAATGTCTTGGTAGCAAAAGACTGAATGCAAAGCTGTAGATTTCTTTCAAACATATCATGCCTTCCTTCCACAGACCAATAAAACATTACAAACTGCACTATTAAATTCATGCAAAAAGTGAAGGCCATACTTATAATGATGGTGCTGACCTCCAAAATTCTTCTAGAGAATAAAAAGAAACACTATAAAGGGATTTATATGTCAGCTTCCATCATATCATATACATTTCAACCAAAGACAAATGCTACAAAAGTATTTCATTCTAATGTTACAAATGTTGGATTCTTGTATATAAAATGCTTAAAACCACAAGTAATTTACTGTGTACTTAAAAGCAAGCTGAAATAAGAATGTATCCAATAAATCCAAATAACGATCATTAGAAATCACACCTTGTTTCTACCAAATTGTCAGTTACTATTCATGACACTAGACTGTCTACATGTGTCATTGAAATATACTGCTTCCTTGGGACTATGATGTCCATACACTGTTAATGACAGATACTCCTGAAATAGGAGTAAGATGGCTATTAATGTATGCCCATAGCCTAATGATTCAGAGGGCAATATGCAGCATGTAAATTAATTTGTCCCACAAGTAGGGCAATGATAAGGCAAACATCCTGTAGGCAGGTACAGTTTAACCCCCCCCCCCCCCTCTGTAGGTGTCGCTGTACACAGGGAGTGGAGAATGAGTTGAACATTGTTCTTCTGAAGCCTTCGTAGGTGTCTTCAGGGGAGCAGTGGTCCAATTGGATGCTGAAACCCTGGATGACCTCAGCAGTCATCTTGAGTGAGGGCAATGCTAATAAATAGCAGTGCCCCACTACAGTTGGTGCGCAGTTGCGAAGTGGATAGGGAAGGAAAAGGAGCCAAACTGGGTAGGAAGAGATTATTTAGTCCTAGGGAGAGGTTCTTAGGGAGGACAGGGAGGAGAGACAGACTGGGGATCTTTGTGATAGAGTGGGATTAGTTCTTCCTAGAGCCATTATACCATTACTTTGTGTAAGAGCCACCCTTCTTCTCAGCTGGTGGTCCGGTATTTATAAATGAGTGAAAAAACCTTTGTGCTGGAACTACTCCAATGTGCCAGTAATATTGCTGAGAACCTCTGCACCTGTGTTGACTGTGGTACCGTCATGCTATCCCGTAGTATCAAAACGGTTAAGCTGATTACTTGTTCTGCCATTGTTCTGCTTGCGTTATTTGTTACCTCCATCTAATTAAATTATAATTGTGCAATTTTACTTGGTCTTTGTGTGCCATTCTTTCGTGTTGGGTACCAACTAACTGGCCCTGCCCACAAGTCTAAAATCATCACATGGTGTAACTTGTGTGGGTAGTTGCCCAGTCCGTTACACTCCACCACCACCTGTGCAAGACACAAATTCCCTTTTTTTTTTCTTTTCATCGTTTAGAGGATAAAAACAACTATGAACCTAATCAAACCAACAGAAGGCAGAGTTATCCCATAAAGGAAATCTTCTACTCTTTTCCAGAGATTACCATGCTTCCATCACCAGTGCATTTCTTGTTTGATGCGATAATGAAATGTTGTTATTCTAATAAATCAAATCTGCAAAATTTGCAAATTCTACTGGGGCTTAAATGCTTACATAATACAAGTAACATAATAAATATTGGCATCGGATTAAGCTCATATTAAGCTTACTTAAATTATATATACCTTCTTTTTAGCATGCCTCTGCAGTAACTTGTGTCCTCTTTGCCATTACTGAAATGGATTAAGAACAAAAAAGGATGCACATCATATTTCAGTGCTCTTAAATCATTGGAAGTGCACAGTCTTTTATCTCGCACCTATTTCTCTATCTTTATCTGCAGACATTGGAAAGGAAAGTAGCACATTGTCATTTGTAACTGAAAGCAGTGTCGGGATTTCATCCAACTCCTCCACCAGCTGTTACTATAATCTGTGTTATTTTCATCTAGAAGTTACAGAAAAAGATTGCAAAGTATCTATATCTATGGTTCTTGAGCATTTTTTGTTGGCCATAAAGGCTAATAGCAAGGATGTTTAAAAAGTTTAAGGAACAGTACACACATTTGGAATGGAGCAAACGAAAAAAAAAAAACCCAATGCATTATATATATTATATTTATTCGTTAAACATAATGAATAATGGATTCATTCAAAATCATCGAATATATGTTTATATATTATTTATAGATGTCACTACTGAAAATGCCACAATCTGAGCCTCTGGTAACCCCATGCACAGAAGAACAGGTAGATGGAGGGTCAGTACTTGCAACTAATTAGGTGTACTTCATGCAAATGTGCTGCCAAGGAACAGGCTGGTGGGAGGAGATATAGTACATGACATTATCAGTGTATTGTGGCTCTGCTGTGCTATGCTGTCCAGTCACAGGCTGCGAACAGGTAAGTGACCTAGTTATATTACTTAAAGCGGAGCTCCACCCAAAAGGGGAAGTTCCGCTTTAAGCCTTTGTCCCCCGCTCCCCATTAAGGATTGGCACCTTTGGGGAGTGGGTATCCAAATTTGACAGGTACCCACTTTCGCTGAGGTTGCCTAGGTGATCGGAAGCGGAAGTTATTCTCCCCCCTCCCTCCCAGTAGTCTTCTGGGGACTAGTGACAGGTCCCAGAAGACTACGGGGCCATTCACAAAGTGCAGCGCTTCTCGCGCATGCACAGTGGGCACCTGGCTGTGAAGCTTCAAGCTGTCACAGCCAGGTGCCCACACTGAAGATGCCGATGCCAGGGAGAGAAGACGACTGGTGAAACCAGCAGTGACGAAGACACCAATGGATCGAGGGACAGGTAAGTGGCTATATTTTAAAAGTCAGCAGCTACAGTTTTTGTAGCTGCTGACTTTTATTTCTTTCTTTTTTTAGGTGGAACTCTGCTTTAACTGCAGTACAAAAAAAGTGAGCTCACCAAACTTTCTGTGCTGTTTGGAAGGTTTGTGTAAATCTTATGTTAATGCCCAAAATAGATGTGCCTGTGTTTTATGTAGATTCATATTCAAGAGTATTAGTGTGATATTAAACCCAGAAATGTAATATATTGCAGCTTACCAATCTTTAGATGTGGTCGCTGCATTAGTTTTCTTTGTTTAGGCTTTTTCCCCTCTGTTTTTATTTGGTGATCTGGCCAGTAACACACCCTGTATTAGGGTGCCTAAACTCTGGATGAAGGAGCAGCCTTTGGACAGCAGTATTGTCAGTCTTGGGGGAGGAGAGTGTTAGATTACTAGTGGATTTAGATACAAAAAATGTAGGCCAAACTCTAGCTAACACTTTTTAGGGTGCATTCATAGTTGCAAATACAGCCTCTGGGTGATTATCTGTGAAAACCCCACAGGGGGTTCCCGCGGTTAGCTGTGAGTAAGCAGGACCATTGAAAGTAACGGGAGGCTCACGTAGCTAATCAAGCCCACTCACACATGATCTCTGTGATCATTACATGCAGGTTGGTGCTATAAGCTGCAAGTGTTGGCAGCCTCCCATTGCTTTGAATGGGGCTGCCTTCTTGCAGCTAATCACGGAAACTCCCTCTGGGGTTCTTGCAGCTAATTACTGAGCGAGTGCATTCATTGTGAATGCACCCTTAAGAGGTTACAGCAACAGTTTTGTTCCTTTTGGGATAAAAGTTTTAGATATACAAATAAAAGCTGAACATTGTAAGCACCCTTGTCAGTGGTAAATGGTTTGTCTCATCCCTCTAACTGCTACCCCCACCCAACTCAGTATAAATTTAGGCCTTCCTTGGGGGAGGCACAGCCAGGGGCAGCACAGCCAGGGGTAGTATTGGCAAGTATCATCTTGGAAAGTATTAATCTTCGATTAAGTATTGCACTTCGGCTCTGCACTTCAGCGAAAGCACAAAGCGAGAAACCACAACAGACAACTTCAAATACTAAATAGACTACAGGTGACCTGTTTCCCCATCCAGCTCTTTCATCTCTTACCCAGTCTGCTTCTTCATCTCACCACTCTGTAACATGCACTCCCTACTCCTCATTCTCACAGTTGTATCCTCTCTCTTCAAACTCTCTCTCCTTCACCCCTCTTCTCCACCCCACAGATTATAAAAAAATTACAGGAACACTGTTTAATCAGAGTATAGCATCAAGTCAATTAAACTCCTGGGATATTGATCTGGTCAGTTAAGTAGCAGAGGGAGTTGTTAATCAGTTTCAGCTGCTTTGGTGTTAATAAATTAACAACAGGTGCATTAGCTGGGCAACAATGAGATGACCCCCAAAACAGGAATGGTTTTACAGGTGGAGGCCACTGACATTTTTTCCCTACTCATCTTTTCTGACTGTTTTTCACTAGTTTTGCATCTGGCTATGGTCAGTGTCATTACTTGTAGCATGAGACAATACCTGGGCCCTAGAGAGGTTGCACAGGCAGTCCAACTCCTCCAGGATTGAACATCAATACGTGCCATTGCCAGAAAATTTTCTGTGTCTCCCAGCACAGTCTTAAGAGCATGGAGGATATTCCAGGAGACAGGCAGTTGCTCTAGGAGAGCTGGACAGGGCCATAGAAGGTCCTTAACTCATCAGCAGGACAGGTATCTGCTCTTTTGTGCAAGGAGAAACAGGATGAGAACTGCCAGAGTCCTACAAAATGACCTCCAGCAGGCCACTGGTGTGAATGTCTCTGACCAAACAATCAAAAACAGACTTCATGAGGGTGGCCTGAGGGCCCGACATCCTCTAGTGGGCCCTGTGCTTACTGCCCAGCACAATAGAGCTCAATTGGCATTTGCCATTGAACACCAGAATTGGCAGGTTCCCCACTGGCACCCTGTGCTTTTCACAGATGAGAGCAGGTTCACCCTGGGCATATGTGACAGACATGAAAGGGTCCAGAGAAGCTGTGGAAAACATTATGCTGCCTGTAACATTGTTCAGCATGACTATTTTGGTGGTGGGTCAGTGATGGTCTGAGGAGGCATATCCATGGAGGGACGCACAGACCTCTACAGGCTAGACAATGGCACCCTGACTGCCATTAGGTATCAGGATGAAATCCTTGGAACCATTTTCAGACCCTATACTAGTGCAGTGGGTCAGTGGGTCCTGGGTTCTTCCTGGTGCATGACAATGCCCGGCCTCATGTGGCAAGAGTATGCAAGCAGTTCCTGGAGGATGAAGGAATTGATACCATTGAATGGCCCCCATGCTCGCCTGATCTAAATCCAATAGAACACCTCTGGGATATCATGTTTTAGTCCATCCAAAGCCGCCAGGTTGCACCTTAGACTGTCCAGGAGCTCAGTGATGCCCTGGTCCAGGTCTGGGAGGAAACACCCCAGGAAACCATCCGTTGTCTCATTAGGAGCATGCCCCAATGTTGTCAGGCATGCATACAAGCACGTGGGGGCCATACAAACTACTGAGTACCATTTTGAGTTGCTGAGAAAAAATTTCAGCAAAATGGACTAGCCTGCTGTATCATTTTTTTCACTTTGATTTTTGGGTGTCTTTGAATTCAGTCCTCTGTAGGTTGATAATTTTCATTTCCATCGAACGATTGGGTATCCTTATATTCCTAACACATTACCCAATCCATATCAGTATAGATATCCAGCATGATATTTATCCCCATTGAGATCTGATGTGTTTTCAAAGTGTTTTTTTGAGCAGTGTATATATCATCCTCACTCCTGTCTTCACCTTATTATTGTACTCATCAACTCCTGCTAATTCTGAACCCACATACTAAAACCCTCCAGGACACTGGGACCTGTCCCTCCATATAAATCATACTCTCATATTGCTTCTCTCACCCTTCTGCATCTCCTAACATCGGGAGACATTTCCCCAAATTCTGGGCAGCCATCTTTTCCCTTTGACCAACACACTCAGCACCCCCTATCCTCTAACAGCAGCTGCAATCCACACAATCTGGTTATGATTCCTCTTCTTCCTAGAACCAGTCTCCCCTTTTCCTGTGCCCTTTGGAATGCCTGCTCTGTCTGTAACATACTTACCTCTGTCCATGACCTTTTTATCACAAACTCCTTAACTTGCAGTGGAAACCTGGCTTCATGAATCTGACTTTCCCTCTCCTGTTGCCCTCTCCCATGGTGGTCTCCTCTAGACTCACTCTCCCAGGCCTAGTGGATGGAAAGGAGGTGGAGATGAAATCCTCCTATCCCCTCAAAACACTTTTCAGGTTTTTAATTCACCTTCCTCTCTGTCCCTCTCCTCATTGGAAGGTCACTGTATTCATCTATTCTCTCCAGTTTCTTTAAGAATTGCTGTGATCTATCGGCCTCCTGGACCTGTATTAAGCTGTTTCCTTGATGACTTCTCTGCCTGGCTGCCTTACGTTCTTTCTTTTGAAATTCCCACAATCATTCTCGGTGACTTCCCTGTTAATCTTAACACTCCTGCTACTTCTAAACTTCTGAGCCTAACCACTTCTTTTGACCTAAATCAATGCACACATGCTTCTACTCACTCTAATGGTAACTGCCTCGACCTTGTATTCTACTACCTATGCACTCCTTGCAACCTCACCAACTTTCCTTTTCCCTTAGCTTCCTCTACCTTGTCTTCCAACTACCAAACAGCTACCAGTAGAAACCTTTGCTATCTTAACCCTTCTCTTTTTTTTTTCTGCAACAGATAATCTCTATGACAAAATCTCAGCCCTGTCCTGCCCCAACCTGGCCACTTCTGTCTACATATCACCGATTTACTAACAGACATATCAAAGTATATATCACACCACTTCCTAAAACTCAATCTATCCAAAACTAAGCTCATAATATTTCCTCCCCCACGTGCCTGTTCCCCTGATTTCTCAGTCAGGAGCAATAGCACCACTATCAACCCGTCAACCCATCCCTGCATGCCAGGGTGCTAGGTGTAACCCTGGATTCTGAACTATCCTTTCAGGCCCACATCCAGTTCCTGTCCAAATCATGCCGCCTCAACCCCCGCAACATCTCCAGAATATGCCCCTTTTTAACCAATGATACCATAAAGCTCCTAGTTCACTCCCTGGTTATCTATCGCCTTGACTACTGCAACTCCCTCCTCATTGGCTTATCTTTACATAGGATATCTCCCCTCCAGTCCATCATGAATGCTGCTGCTGCTGGGCTCATCCACCTTACCAACCATTCAGTGTCTGCTACCCCTCTCCTGGCTATTCAATCCCTATAGTGCCAATCCCTCCACTGGCTTCCACTCACCCAACGAATAAAATTCAAAATAATAACAACAACTTACAAAGCCATCCACAACTCTGCACCCAGCTTCATCACCAACCTGGTATCAAAATATCAACCAAACCACTTTCTTTGATCCTCCCCAGACCTTCTGCTCTCTAGTTCCCTTGTCACCTCCTCACATGCTCGCCTCCAGGAATTCTCCCAAGCTTCTCCCATCCTATGGAACTCCCTACCCCAATCTGTCCGGCTATCTCCTAATCTAACCCCTGTTTTTAATGCATACTGTTAGACAGATTAATTCAGTTTGTTTGCAGGCTGGTTGGCAAGCTGAGATGGGAATTGTTCTCTTTTGTTGTTTGATATGTGTCACTCTTCCATGTGCTACTTGCTGTGAAGGCCAGTTATAGACTGGGGCAGTGGCCATTTTTTGTACTGTTGAATTGTTGGTGAGGGGGTGCACTGGACACCTTAGCTGCTATTGTGCTACATGCTGGGTGTCCAGTGCACTTCTGTACCTTGAAGGAGGGGTGGGCTGACGCAGGTGCACCTGCTCTTGGTCTATCCATTAAATACATGTTCCTCTACTATGGAGGCTCTCAAAATTTGTAGAGTTAGGAACTACAGAACATCAGGGTGCCATGATGAGGCTCTGTAGCTTACACAAGTATTTGCAAATGTGTGCTAACTAAACCCCTGTTTTTAACGCATACTGTTAGACAGGTTAGTTCGGATTGTTTGCAGGCTGGTTGGCAAGCTGAGCTGGGAAATTTTCTCTTTTGTTGTTTGACATGCGTCGCCCTTCCATGTGCTCCTTGCTGTGAAGGTCAATTATAGACTGGGGCAGCGGACATTTTTTGTACTATCTCCTAATATATCCACCTTTAGATTATCCCTGAAAACCTCTCTCTTTAACCACTTGGTAACTGCGCTATAGCCGAATGACGGCTACATAACGGTTATCCAGTTCTGGGAGGGCGTCATATGACATCCTCCCAGAACGCACCTTTCCGCGTGCCCCCAGCGGCGCGCACCCGGCAATCTCCATGATTGCTGTGTCCTAAGGACACAGCTGATCACGTGATGAGGTAAAAGGCCAATCACAGCAGCCTTTTACCACATGATCAGCTGTGTCCAATGACGCAGCAGATCACTGAGCAAATACAGTTGCCGGTTATCGGCAGCACTTTCCTCACTGTGACACAGCATGAGGAAAGTACTGCTGATAACCGACAGCTGTCACAGAGCAGATTGGCAATGATCATCAGTGCTCTGATGATCAGTGCCCTGCAGTGCCACCCACCAGTGCCTAGCAGTGACACCCATCAGTGCAGCAGCATCAGTGCCTCCTCATCAATGCCCACCACTGCTGCCTCATCAGTGCCACCTCATCAGTGCAGCCTATCAGTGCCCATCAGTGCTGCCTATCTGTGCCACCTCATCAGTGCCCATCAATGCTGCCTATCAGTGCAGCCTCATCCACGCACATCAGTGAAGGAGAAAGATTACCTGTTTGCTAAATTTTATAATAGAAACAAAGAAAAACTTTTTTTTCAATTTTTTTTGCTCTTAAAAAAAAAACAAACCAGTGGCAATTAAATACCACTAAAATAAAGCTCTATTTGTGTGAAATAAAAGATAAAAATTCATATGGGTACAGTGTATCATGACCACGCAATTGTCATTCAAAGTGCGACAGTGCTGAAAGCTGAAAATTGGCCTGGGCACGAAGGGGGAATAAGTGCCCGGTAAGCAAGTGGTTAAAGAAGCCTATTTAGCTTCTAACTAGTAAACTGCCTTTTTTTTCCTCCATCAGTTCATCCCCAACAGCTATTACCTTTTGTATCACTCAACCCTTCCTCTTAGATTGTAAGTGCTGACTAGCAGGGCCCTCTGTTTCCTCTTGTACCAATTTGTATTGTAACTGTAATGTCTACCTTCATTTTGTAAAGCACTGCGCAAACTGTTGGTGCTATAAAAATCCTGTATAATAATACATCTGCAGGACAACATATTCTGTTGAAAAACAATAGACTTACTGGCCAGATCACCAGGTGAAAATAAAGAAAGCATAAAAAAGACAACAAATGCAGCCAACAAATCTAAGAACTGGCAAGCTGCACTATAATAAATGTGTGCTTTTGAATTTAAAACTGCTTAAACAATCCCTTGAATGAAACTGAAAAAGCTCATGCAGCTTTAAGGCCTGTAACTGCCAAAGAAAAAAATATCAACATTTTATTGAGCAATATCTTATGAAAAGAAATAGACAGTAGCAATACAGGTATAGCACCACCTGAGTTTTGGGTCCTCCTACAGCTCTGCATGGCCTGGCAAAATGCATTTTCTTCTACACATTGCATTAAGAGTCAGTAAACAGTCCTTAAGCTTGGTTTTGTGATTTTACTATGGAGTTGAAAACTTGGATGTGGTTGAGGGGTGTATGGGATGTCCAAAGGAAATGCGAACTTGAGGACAAACTCCTTAGCAATTATGTACAGATATGGACAAAATATCTCTGGTGTACCTCCTCAGACCCCAGATGAATCCTCCTCTTCACCTAGCTGTACTGAGGGTATTCCCTGGGCAAGGGGGCCTAGAAACTGCCAATTTAGCACAGCAGCCCTGGATGAGAAGCTAGTTGGGTTTTCCACCAGACTGCCCTCTCCCCTTATGCGGCCCATGGGGGGGGGTAAGAGTGCTCACACTGTCCTTCCTGATAGCTGAATGGGTTGGTGACTGCCTTCAGGTCTTTTGCTGGGCAGGCTCCTTCCGTGCTGTTCAGGATGTCCCTCCTAGAAGAAGGGGGTGCAGTTGAGTTTCTTTTGTCCAGCAGCTGCCTGTAGGTAGGCCCCTTCCCTGAGCCCCCTCCCAGGCTCCACACTTCAGCCTCTCACTCTATCTTCCACCCGACACTACTCCTGCCACTCCCAGGCTCTGTGATTCTTAAGGGTTGCCTTGGTCACCATGCCCAGCCTCCTACCAGGGTACTGTCCAAGATCCCTTAAAGTGTTACTAAACCCAGGACCCTGCATTCACTATATCTGGTCTCCCACAGTACACACAACATGGAAATGCAAATATTTTAGTGAATATAAACTGCTAAATAGCTTTTCTCATCAGCAGTTAGAGCAGTCTTGTGACTTCTATCAGTGTCTAGCAGAGCACTGGTTACAGCTTGTAGGAGGAGTTTTCATTCTCCTATAGGAAGTGCTGATTGGCCCTGTGCTAATCACATGCACTCTCCCAAGGAAAAAAAAACTCTCTAGCAATGCACAGCAAACTGAGCATGTGCGGCTTGCCCCGCAGCCTCTGTTCTATCAGGAGATATTTAGGAGACATTGGAAGAAGGGGAGGATCAGAGAAGACAGGATCAAACATCCTTTTTACACAATGTGGAGGACTAACTCCTTAGGTTCCACAGTGAGTATAACAAGCATGCTTTACTACATATACAGACTGATTCCACTGTAGTGGGTTTAGTAACACTTTAAGCATGCAAATTCAAGCTTCCTCCCCTCCTCCATCCCTTCTTCAGAAAGCCCTCAGGTTTCTCGAGAGGTGGGAGGGCTCCAGAAGCTCTGACCTTAGTGCCTCCTTAGCTAGTCCTGAGGTAACCTCTCTACCTCACTCCCAGGCTGACTCATCCCAGGCTGCTACTCCCAGGCTGCTAAAAAAAGAAAAGAACAAAACCTATCTAGCTAAGCTAGAGGGCGATACATAGGACAGGAATGAGTTTTCACAGGTATCCTTCATTTACCCAATTCTTCTGTAGACCAGGTGATAGATTTCTGAAGCTTGATCTGTAAAACTATGTTCAAGTCCTTTTTCTTTTTGCAAGGATTATTGCTGGAATAAAGAACATGCAAGGGAGCTTTAACATATATAATAATTTATTTAATATTAATACAAAAATATTTAACCACTTGAGCACCTGAGGATTTACCCCCCTTAATGACCAGGCCTCTTTTTGCTACTCGGCGCTGCACTAATTCAACTGATAATTGCGCGGTCATGCAATGCTGCACCCAAACGAAATTTACGTCCTTTTTTTCACACAAATAGAGCTTTCTTTTGGTGTAATTTGATCACCTGTGCGCTTTTTATTTTTCACGCTATAAACAAAAAAAGGCCAAAAATTTTGAAGAAAAACAATATTTTTTATTTTCAGCTATAAAAAATATATAGTAAACTCAAAGTTGGTTATAAATTTAGGCCAAAATGTATTCTGCTACATGTTTTTGGTAAAAAAATCCAAATAAGTGTATATTGATTGCATTGTGTGGAAGTTATAGCGTCTACAAACTATGGTATAAATACTGCAATTTACACCATTTTTCTGCTATACAGCGCTGCGCTAGTTTAACGGACAATTGCGCGGTCATGCAATACGGTACATAAATGAAATTTACATCCTTTTTTTTCCCCACAAATTGAGCTTTCTTTCGGTGGTATTTGATTGCCTGTGCGGTTTTTATTTTTTGTGCTATAAAAAAAGGCTGACAATTTTGAGGAAAAAAAACAATATTTTGGACTTTTTTCTATAAAACATGTCCAGTAAAAAAAAATGCAAAAATCAAATTTAGTCATAAATTTCTGCCAAAATGCATTCTGCGACATGTCTTTGCTAAAAAAAATCCCAATACGTGTAAATTAATTGGTTTACGTGAAAGTTATAGCGTCTACAAATGGCGGGAAAGATACTGGAAATTGTAATTTTTATTTATACTAATAATGGCGCCGATCAGCGACTTTTGGCGGCAATCAGCGACATATGGCGGCGACCAGCGACTTATGGCAGGACTGCGGGACAGCGGCGGACATTTTGACACTGGGGGGGGGGAACTGACTTGGGGTCACTGACATCCCCAGTGACACCAATACAGTGATCAGTGAAAAAAAACCACTGAAACTGTACTAATGTCACTGGGGAGGAAGGGGTTAACATTTTTAGAATTTGCAGTGTAAGGGGAGTGTTTTACTAAGGGGCGGGGGTGTGTACTGGACGGGGGGAGGGAGGGGGGAGCTGATCGAGGGAGAGAAACTCTGCAGCTTCTCACAAGCTGTCAGAGAACTGACACAGAACAGGGCTGTGTGTAAACAATGCAGCCCTGCTCTGTGTCAGCGATCACCGGCAATCGCGGGAAAAACCGCCCGTGACCCGTCGGCTGACACCCGCGGGACAGGTAAGGCGGCGCGCGCCCCCTACCTGTTTTGAAGGCAGCCGTTTTAAAACGTGCTTTTGCCTACGAGCGCCGCCCTGCCACCGTTTATATGCGGTGGCTGGGCGGCAAGTGGTTAATATTAATACAAACATTATAATAACAAACTGCACAATCTATGTAGCAAGATATAAACTCTAAATATACTCTGTACAAAATGTTCATATCAATTTGCACAACTCTATACTTAAAGCGGAGCTCCACTCAAAAGGTGAAGTTCCGCTATAAAGACTGGTCCCCCGCTCCCCATTAAGGATTTGCACCTTTGGGAAGCAGAGGGAAATGGGCACCCAAAATTGACAGGTACCCACTCCCACTTCCGCTGCAATGACCTAGGCCAGTGGTGGGCAACCTTTTTTTTCAACTGAGCCAAATCTCGCCAAAACCACGATTGAAATTTATTTTGAGAGCCACATTTTTAAAACTGAAAATACATCCCCCATATAGTAATTCATCCCCCATAGTAATTCATCCCCCATATAGTAATTCATCCCCTATATAGTAATTCATCCCCCTATAGTAATTCATCCCCCATAGTAATTCATCCCCCATATAGTAATTCATCCCCCATAGTAATTCATCCCCCATAGTAATTCATCCCCCATAGTAATTCATCCCCCCTATAGTAATTCATTCCCCATATTGTGTCAATTCACTTACCCTTGCTCCGCGCGTTCCTCTCGCCGTGTTCCCGCGCCGTTCTGGTCTTCAGGGCGGACTGTGAGAGGAGAGGAGTTCGTCACGCTGCCCCGCCTACATCCTGACAGCCAATGTTTGCCACGCTCCGCGGGATTAAAAGGTCCGCCGGGCCGTATACGGCCTGCGGGCCGTAGTTTGCCCATTGCTGGGCTAGCTGCAGAGTCCTGACTTTTGAGGAGGGAGAGGAGCGGGCGCCCTTTTGAGGAGGGAGAGGAGGGAGGGGAGCGGGCGCCCGACACACAGAAGAGCCGCATTAAAATGTGTAAAGAGCCGCATGTGGCTCGCGAGCCGCGGCTTGCCGACCACTGACCTAGGCGATTGGAAGCAGAAGTTGTCCTCCTCCCCTCCCTCCCCGTAGTCTCCTGGGACACGTGACAGGTCCCAGAAGACTACGGGACCATTCAGAAAGCGCAGCACTACTCACGCATGCGCAGTGGGCACCCGGCTGTGAAGCCACAAGCTGTCACAACTGGGTGCCCACACTGAAGATGCCAGTGCCAGGAACACTGGAAGGACAGGCGAGTAGATGCTTTTTAAAAGTCAGCAGCTACAGTTTTTGTAGCTGCTGACTTTTATTTTTTTACAGAGTGACTGGAACTCCGCTTTATTGTGTCACTAAACCCACATCATTAAAATCTATCAATAAATTATGTAGTACATGCTGTTCATACTCACTCAGTCACTATGGGATTCATTTTATGCATCTTCAAAAAAACTTGGTTGATCCTGCTGTTTTCTGTCTCCCCCTTCTATCCATACCCTTAGTACAGTTGAGGATTTTAAAGTGTTGGCAGCTAGTGAACATTCTCAGTTTTCAGCGCAATTTCTATCCTGAGCATTTCCTGCCTATCACATATGAGCAGCCCATGTGACTGTAGAGTCACACATGTGGGCATATACACAATGGTAAATGACAGCCCACTCCCTCCCTCCTCCTTCATGCCCACTAACCAGATAAACACAATGGGGGGGGTGATATTCAGGGGTGGACTGACAACTCATGGGGCCCCCGGGCAATAGGGGATCATAGGGCCCCTGTGTCCTTGCCCAAACTCAAAAAAGCCTATGAAAAAGGTACCAGGGGCATCTCTTGGGGCCCCTACTGACCCCAGGCCCTCGGGCAGTGCCCAAGTTTCCAAATGGTCATTCCGCCCCTGGTGATATTACATCTTGATTGATGGAGGCTTCACCGTCCTGTTATTCTAAAATACAGACTGGAGGGGCATGACACTGCCTGTGACTGGCAGAAATCCACTGAAACCATGTTATTGCCAAAAAATAATAAAGATTTCATTTCAAATATATACTTGTATAACAATTTAAAATAGTTTAATTATATTAATTATTTAGTTTAACTTTTTATCCCAAAGGCTGTTTTTTTATTTTGAACATGTGACCAGCAGCTGAGGACTAGAAGCTCCTCCTGTCACTGTTTTCCTACAGACATGTTGGTAAAGAGTTGGGTCATGTGACAGTTGTATATCAATTAGAAAAAAAGGTGTTTTTTTTTAATTAAAATAATTACAGTGCCATCATGCATATATAGAAAGAGAAGGAATAATGTAAATGAAACAGTGTGTGTTTAATATCACTTTAAATATCAGCAAACTAAGTGTGTTTTTTTTAATTCTGAGACAGATTCTGACAATTGGAGATATTTTAATTAATTAATTAATAGAAACATGTATTTACTAATGAGCCTTGTACAGTAGATGTCAGACTAGGAGAAGGAGAGGCAGAACCAGGAGCCCACCAGGCTCTGCTGCACGCTTGTGTACTGGCAGGAAACGTGCTTTGTGCTGCTGTTGTGCTGCTGTTGCTTCATTGTCCAACTATAGGCTAGGGGCAAAAGGCTAGTGTACTAATTAAAGTAATATTAAAGGCTATTTTGTTGTATTGCTTATAGGAAGACTTACATTGTACACTGCTTTTTCTTCTTTAAAAGGCTTTCTTTTCTGTCAGTCAGGCTTGTACCCAAAGTACTGCTCCACTTTCCAGTTCTAGGGTGGCTCCTGTCCCCACAGAGTCTTCTGGAGCCAGACATGCTCCTGCCAGCGCACTACCGGCAAATGTACTGACGCTGCCTGTGACTACATGGACAGACAGCTAAAGAATACTATAAAAGAAAGTGTTTGGGAACTGTAGGAGCAGTAGTTGTCTGTGCTGTACTTAGCAAATAGGTAGTGTAGCATTAGGTTGCTGAAAAATAAAATGAGGCTTTAGTACCTCTTTAACTACAAATAAGGACAGCATCCCTGCCCTATCGTCTGGCAGAGTTGTGTAAAACCCAGGACTGGAAAATCCTTTGTTATGTAAAACAGCCACCACATACAGCATATATTTCCATTACCATTATTTTTGTTGAATGCAATAGGCATAGATATAGCACTGCACAGAATAGACTACAAGTACCAGAGGAACTGTAACAGTTGGTTACATGCTGTATAGTTAAATTAGGAGATTCTGCGAGAATTGCCCATTGATTTTAAACTTTTTTAGCATGTAGGTATCAAATGATTATATCTGTGTAATGAGTAGATCTGCATTCTGTGTTTGTTAATAAAAGACTGACTGTTCCAAAAAAGTAGTAAGAAAGAAAAAAGAAGAGCTAGTGTGAGCAACAGGGGATAAGAGGACAACGAAGGAGGAGGGAGGGGGAGAGAACTGCTCAGAGTAGGCCCGGCTCCAAGACCACGGGTTTCCACAACTAGTTAAATAAATGTCTGAACAAAGTTAGTGGGCGTTATGTAATAGGTGATCTAGGGTACCTAATCATTGTTACATTTTTGCCTTGACGTTTGGAGTACATCAGAAAAGTTTTTCATTTGTCATGTACCTTGAAGTGAATTTTCCTAGGTGGTAGAAGGAATTTTGAGTTATGGAAGTGATAAAGATTTCAGGATTTCTGATGGTGGTAGATTATTGGGGTTTTTTATATTTTTTTATGCAATGTCTTGCAACTTGGAATTCCACTGGGGTGATTAGGTCATAAACCCGTTTTACAGTATATGTAAACCCTCACCTTGTAAAACAACCCATTCAGTTTAAAATAGAAATAAAAGGCAAAACATTTGTTTATAGATATAAAAAAAAAGTATAAATAATGTTTTCCCTCTTTTAGAATTAATCATATACCCTCTGTTCTGAGCTGTATAAGGAGCTGGGGGGGGGGGAGGTGAAGCAGCACACTGTGAATTGCTGTGCAGGGGAGGCATGCCAGCACAGGTGTGATGATTGAGGAGGAGGAGAGCAGGTTCCTTTCTCAGGACAACTGGAGAACTGACCACGCTGTGCTCTCCTGCCTAGTGTGGTCAGTTTTAATAGGAAAGCAGAAGGACTAGCAGGAACACCAGGTATTTCAAACAAAGGAAGCAATAAAAAGTGAATAAGATACATTTTCATATAAGTACATAGTACAGCAGGCACATATTCTTTAACCTGAAAATTGGCCTGGACAGGAAGGGGGTAAAAGTGTCGGGACTTGAAGTGGTTAACCATTTCAATACCGGGCACTTTTACCCCCTTCCTGCCCAGGCCAATTTTCAGGTTCCAGCGCTCTCACACTTTGAATGACAATTGTACGGTCATGCAACACTGTACCCAAATTACATTTTTATAATTTTGTTCACACAACTAGAGCTTTCTTTTGGTGGTATTTAATCACAACTGGGATTTTTATTTTTTGCTACATTAACAAAAGAAAGACTGAACATTTAGAACAAAAAACACATTTTTCTTTGTTTCTGTTATAAAAGTTTGCAAATAAATAATTGTTCTTCATAAATTTAGGCCAAGATGTATTCTGCTAAATTTCTTTGTGAAAAAAATAACCCAAATCAGTATTTATTATTTTGTCTGTAGGAAAGTTATAGAGTTCACAAACTATGGGATATATCTGAAAATTGACCAGTCCTGAAGTACTGACAGTCAATCTATTTTCTTGAGGCCCAAAAATGTCAGAACAGTACAGATATCCCCCAAATGACCCCTTTTTGCAAAGTAGACAGTCCAACGTATTTCATAAGAGGCATGGCAAGTTTTTTGAAGTTATACATTTTTTGTCATAATTTTTTGGAAATTAAAAAATTATTTACACAATTGTTTTTTAACATACTGTCACCAGTGCAGTACAGCGTCATCATATAACTGGTGTGGTTGTAATCAGGGACACTGACTGGTGACAGTATGAAAAAAAAAATAATTGATAATTTTCTTTCAATTTTTTTTTTTATTTTATTATTTTTTTATCTTTTTTTAAGATTTTTTTTTCATATTACACTATGACCAAAATAGTATAATGTTACCATACTAACATTGTACTACTTTGAGGAAGTGATCAATATATTTTTTTTTTACACAATTTGATTGTATAAAAAATTATTTGCTATTAGCAGGCATTTAACTGAATTAAATCGATTCATTCAGGTTTTTTTGTTGTGATTAGCTGTGATTGGCCACGGCTAATCACATGACACAGATGGGCTGTGATTGGCGCAGCCTGTGCATGTGATCATTGTGACCACTCACAAGTAGACATACTTGTTTACAATGGATGGTACAAAGGGAAGCCATCCATTGTTTACAACTGTCATGTGACCTACTGTAAAGAAAACAAAACCTCAGTGCTCAGGACTTCCTTTTTACCACACAAATCCCCGTGGAATGCTGCTGTGCACAGGTACAAAAGACCAAAAAAACTTTTAACAATGAAAACCAGCGCAAACCCACATGGTCAATTACATTACTCAGCTTTTAAAAAAACATTACTGGGCTGATAAAGATATATATAATAAATTATATATATATAAAAAAATATATAAACATTAGAATCATAAGTCCAGTGACAAAAAAATCAAGTGACAAAAAAAAAAAAAAAAAAATCAAAAAAATCCCAAAAAATATATATATATAATTACAGTCCCGTGACAAAAATAAAACAAATTAAATTATAATTTTCATTTGGTTCTTCCGTATTACTGATCCCTTCACCATGCACCAGTGCAGAAATCAACATTAGCCGCACTCACCAGATATTGGTGAGTCACACGCCTTTCAGGATTATTAAGGGCTCCTGGACCCCCTTTACTTTTTGTGAGACCTCCAAGTGCTGTTTCCTCTTATGTCTAGGTACCTCTTCTGCTTACTCCTCTCACCGAATCCCCCAAGGAAAATCAGGAAGAAGAAAAGACCATAGCGTGATACCGTAGTAATTTCTCCTCAAAATAATCTCTCCAGACCACTCACATTCTTTTGCGGGATATAGCCCGCCTTTTATTCAAAACAACAGTGATTTTCTTCCAAAATGATCCACTTTTCATATACACCGATTTTTGTAAGAGACCCCACAGTTTAGTGTGCAGCAGGATGGCAGACCTCAGCTACAGACTCATCTACTAAGCTAAGATGGCCCCTTGGAACGCACCGCTCGGCGTGCGCTCCACTCACCGGAAATGACGTCAGACGACGGACCAGGCAACCGGAAGTGCGTCAACGCGTTTCGCCCCACCCACAGGGCGTTATCAAGGATATCACAGCAGGTCACATGGTACAGGCAACAGGCCGGTACACAGATCTGTCATTGGCTATGTCCGAGGTACACAGCTGGTGACAGCGCGGCCTTGCGGGCACGTACAAGGCACATTCCGGGAAGGGCGTCATATGATGCCCACCCGGATTTGACAAGAGTCATATGACGTCCTTCCCGGAACGTGCAAGGATAGTGTCTTATCTTATCACTCTGATATTCTCTAATTTCTCCATCAGCAGCCATAGCACTATGAACTTCAGCATTGTAAAGCTTCTGCCAGCCTTCCTCACTAGATAAGCAAAGACATACTGTAGATTAAGGCTGGAAAGTTGGATATTTTAACTGAAGAAAGTGACATATACAATAGTGTTTGAGACCAAGGAAAAGAGGAGAGTTCTCAGTAAGGAAGTGACGGCTCTGGGCTTCAACAAAATGGTAGCCTCTAGCAAGAAGAAAGAGGAGCAATTTATACCACATACTCATTTCGGCAGAATAAATATCAACGTGGACTGTATGTTCTTTTGTTAAAGAAGATTCATTGTTATCAAACTGTTATGGGTGAAGTTCTGCCTTAAGCCACTTGTGGGCAAACAAAAATAGGAACTATTGAAGAAGGGTACAGGGACCTGTGGTCCATTCACCAATAATGAAGGTTCACCCACAAGCACTTTTCCTATGCAGGTATGCTGGGGCAGCCACAGTTAGGTTTAGTTAGTGAAAGGGCATTTTGTTCTGTTATAACTGTCATGCCAAGTTTGCATTAAAGCTTTGAAAGGTTGTTCTGCCTGGTCTGAAGTTATACAAGGAGTGTATGAAAGTATCCAGCACTATACACAACAACTACAGCTGGGTCAGTGAAGCACATTGGGGTATGAAGAAAGCTCTGCAAGAGGTAACATGGTACAGAGTTAAAGCAATAGTCACCAAGGGTAACAGAAGTTTACTAACCAGTACCAGCAGTCTGTCGTGAAATGTGATACCTGTGGTAGGCGAGACATCCTCTGGTAGTGAGGGGGTTGCCTCTGGGACTTCTTCCCCTAATGGTCCATCTCCCATAGCAATAGGAGCAGATCAGCATTATGGAGGCCCTCAATTTAGCTGCTATGTAAGGGAGAGTTAGAAGACAAAGTGCTGTGCTGTTCCCCTCATATTTGTTATTTAACTGTGCATTGTATCACCAATTCTTATTTCACCATGTTTGTTTCTATGTCTTGATCTGTTGCTGCCATCTGCTGGCCAGAATTTGCATGCTGCATGCCTCTGTTATAGCTAGTAAGTGTTTTCTCTGCTGGGTGTGGTTTTAGGCAAGCCTTGGTTCTGGTCACTTCCTGCAGCCATTTTATCTGCTATATAGCTGTGTGACAGGACATTCAATACCCTGGGCTTGTGAAGGCATCAGTTTTTGACCAGCAGTTAGCCTCAGGAAAGATATCACAGGACAGCATCAATACCTCTACTACATTACAGTATTGTATCACTGTTTGTCGCTGTATTTTGGACCAAATAAACCCACGCTGATTTCATTCCCGTGTATACGTTTGGATCCATCTAACCTGAACATCTGCCGGTCCGGTCTGCTCCACTGCTTGGATACGAAGGTAGGAAGTTACACAGCCATTATCAGATATACCTTCATTCGCCTTCATGTGGGGACAGAACAGTCAAAAACTGCCTTAAAGTCCATACCCTGCTACAGATTCCCTCAGAGTCCAGTACCACACTCAGGAATCTCCCTAGCAACAGGCCCACTTGCAGCAAATCTGCCCGGCTACAGTGCATGTTCCACAAGCCTATGCGGAAGCATTGCACATACGCAGTATCTATAGTCTTGCCTGGAAGTCCTCCACAACTCTCCAAGCCATTCTTTACATCCTATATTAACCTTTCCTCGCATAATAGAAAGTACTGTTTATGCACGTTCCTTACACTGCCGTGGCCGCCGCAAAACCCCGCAATTCATTCTAAATATCTTAGAAATTTTGTCAAAGTGCCCTATCGGAGCCGTGCTGCGATTTTCAGCGCCCAATTCAAAACTTCATTTTCTTAAAGGGACAGCGCACCTTAAGTCAAAATGGCCGAAAAGGACTTTGCACAGTTCCCCGGTGATGAAATAAAGCAAATGCAACCTGATACTGATCATTATGAAGGGCAGGGAACAGAATCCACACTTCCAGCAGAACAAGTCGTGCGACCAAGACGCTCTCTCAAACCGACAGTAAAGGTCATTGAAAATTATCACACCACAAAAGATGAGCTATGTGATAACCTGGAGGAACAATGGGAACGAGTTTCCTCACTCATGTCCGGACTTAAATCCTCAGGTGATGCCACAAGCTTACAAGTTGCCATCGGGCGGCTGGACACAGCTCAAGAAAGATACAATAGACTGTCCACAAGGTATATAACCTTTCTAAAAGACTCTAATATCGATGAAGTCCTATCAGAACTGAGCAAGGCAGAATCAATAGCCAGACAAAGAGACGTCATGGTGCTGGATGTTAAAGGTAAAGCGGAACTCCGTATCTCGCATTTGCAAGAAACTAAATCACACAGATCAAATTCATCTAAACATTCCTCTCGGTCATACAGATCATCGTGCTCAAGAAGCTCAGCCTTGAGCGACAGATTACTAGAGGCCCGCATAAACGCAGAGCAATCCAAAGCGAGACGTTCCTTCACAGAAAAAGAAGCTCTTGCAAAGGCAGAGGCCAAGAGGGCAGAAGCAGAGGCAGAGGTCAAGAGGGCAGAAGCAGAGGGCAGAGGCAGAAGCAGAGGCCAAGAGGGCAGAAGCAGAGGCTCGAATAAAGATTTTTGAATCAGAGATGCAGGAGGAAATTGCATTAGCTAACGTAAGACTACTTGAGCAAGCATTGAGCCAAGGTCTTGATCCAGTCTGCTCGCTACCACAGGAGATAGATGATCCAGTTGACCGCACCAGTGACTATGTACTGAATCAGGTATCTGCGCCACCCCCAGTTTGCAGTACCGTCCAAGCCGACAACACTGAAACCTCCAAGTCAGCTCTATCTGCGGTACCAGTGCTACCCACAGCATCCGAGCAACCTAATAACCATTACCCGGATGTGCCCTCTCAAGGACGGTTGTTACAGAAAGATCGCTATCAGGCGTTTTCTGGCCTACCTCCACAGCTCAAGCAGCAGTCATCACAACATACAGAGGCTAAACGAAAGCTTAACCCTGCAGCTACATCATTCTACCCGGAAGCATCTCACCCCTTCACGCCAGGCAGCCAATACACCCCAGGGGCATCACAAGTCGTCATGGCAACAAGCAGTGAGAAATCAGATATGTCTGAGTTTGCCAGGTTTATGGTGAGCAGAGAGCTAATCAACACCAGTCTCTCAAAATTTGATGACCGTGCTGAGAGCTACAGAGCTTGGAAGGCAACCTTCAAGGCCGCCATCGCTAACCTCAACCTAACCGCAGAGCAGGAGTTTGACCTCTTGATCAAATGGCTGGGCCCAGGCTCCACAAATCATGTCAAGAGCCTCAGAACTGTCTACGTGGGACAAGCAGAAGCAGGTCTAGCTGCCACCTGGCAGAGACTCGAACGTACCTTCGGCAGTGCAGAAGCAATAGAGAAGGCCCTATTCAAGAGACTGCAGAACGTTCCAAGGATCAATCTCAAGGATGTCCAGAAGCTTCAGGATTTAAGTGATCTGCTCATGGAACTGGAGCTTGCCAAGGGTGACCCTCGTCTGTCCGGGCTGTGCTACCTGGATACAGCTCATGGAGTGAACCCAATTGTCGTGAAGCTACCATACAGTCTGCAAGAAAAGTGGGCGGCATCAGTCTCAAGGTACAAAAGAGAGCATGACATCACCTTTCCCCCATTTATTCACTTCTGTAGATTTATCGATGAACAGTCCCAGATGAGGAATGACCCCAGCCTTGACTTCCTGGAGTTCAACACTACAGCTTCAGCAACATCATCGTCAAGGTATGAAAGCATCATGCATAAACACAGAGACTTCAAGAGCAGCGTGAGTGTTAGAAAGACTAACCTACCATCTCCTGCAGTACCCACGGGTAAACAGTACACTACCTCATCAGGAGATAAGACCTTCAATCGTGAATGTCCCATTCATAAAAAACCACACTCTCTGAACAAATGTAGAGGGTTTAGATCCAAAACCATACAGGAGCGCAAGAAAATCCTCACCGAGCTCGGGGTATGTTTCAGATGCTGCGCTTCATTGGAGCACATGGCTAAGGACTGTAAATCTGTCATCAAGTGTGAGGAGTGTCATAGTGAAAGACATGCCTCAGCTATGCACCCAATCCCACTCTCCAGAGATTCACCCACTGCCGTCACCACCAGTCCTGCTCCAAGTCATGGCGGGGAGCCCCAAAATTACGCTAATGCAGCGACTGCTGTTTCCTGCTCATGCTTGGATGTATGTGGGGAGGGCCAGTGCGAGAAATGTTGTGCCCGAATATGCCTGATCAAGGTCTACCCAGAGGGACTACCAGAAAAGGCAGTAAAAATGTATGCCATCATTGATGACCAAAGCAACCGGTCCCTAGCAGGTCCTAAATTCTTTAAAGCCTTTGGAATAAAGGGACCATCCGAACCCTATACCTTAAACACCTGCTCGGGCCGCATAGAGACTAGCGGCAGAAGAGCACAAGGATTCATCGCTTCTCCTGTCAGTGGGGATACGGAAATACCCTTACCGACGCTGATCGAATGTGATCAAATACCCAACCATAGGGATGAGATTCCTACCCCAGAAGCTGCATTTCACCAACCTCACCTAAGGCATCTAGCCAACGTTATCCCACCTATGGACATCAACGCCAAGATTCTACTCCTGCTCGGCAGAGACAATCTAAGGGTACACAAGGTGCGTCAACAGTGTAATGGTCCTGACTATGCGCCATATGCCCAGAGACTGGACTTGGGATGGGTAATCATAGGAAATGTATGCTTAAATCAACCAGGAATTGACTCCTTCAAAACGTACGTGCGTGCAGATGGACGCACAACTTGCATTAAGCCGTGTCCTCATCACTATGAGGTGAGAGAGAAGTCTCTAGGCCTCGTACAACTACCTGACGTCATTACTCCCCTCTTTGCCGACAACTTGGGGAGATCAGTCTTTCATACAACCAAGGACGACGATAAAGTAGCCTTGTCAGTAGAGGACAGAGAATTTGTCGAGATAATGGACAGTGTGTTCTTTAAAGACGAAACCAATCACTGGGTTTCTCCATTACCCTTCCGAGCTAACAGGGTAAGACTCCCAAACAACCAGGAACAAGCTCTGTCTAGATTTAACTCTCTTCAGCGTACCATGAACAGCAAGCCTGAAATGAGAGAACACATCGTTGCCTTTATGGATAAAATATTCCGTAACAACCATGCAGAACCAGCTCCATCCTTAAGGAAGAACGACGAGTACTGCTACTTGCCTTCATTCGAAGTATATCATGCCACTAGACCTATGTCTGTAGGTTCCTTTACTAACTCTACTTGGCTTACAGGTCCGGAGTTTCTGCTAAGACAGGCGGACGAATGTGTACAGGAAGTTTTCAGCATCCAGGATCCGGATAATGATCCAGAAATCCGCGCTGAAGTCAGTGTATTGGTCACTGGAACAAAGCAAACCTCCAGCCTCGGTTGCCAGCGCTTTGAACGTTTCTCTAGTTGGATGAGACTCGTCAGGACTATCGCAAGGTTAGTGCACTTTCTCTGCGGAGAACATCTCTCATAGTGAGTCCCTCATAATACGTCATGTCCAACAAGAGGAATTCAATGTAGAATGGAAGTGCTTATACAACAAACAGCAGATTCCAATAAAAAGCCCTCTTGCCAACTTAAATCCAGTTATTGACAGTTTTGGCTTGCTCAGAGTAGGTGGTCGTTTGAATCAAGCCCACCTAGGAGTTGCAGAACAAAATCCTCTCATCATTCCCAGCAAACACCATATCACCATCTTGCTGATCCGACACTACCACAAAAAGACTGAACACCAGGGCAGGCAAATCACTGAGGGCAAGTTACGGTCTGCTGGCCTTTGGATTATAGGTATGAAAAGACGTGTGGCCCAAGTACTGCATGACTGTGTTCACTGTCGCAAAGCTAGAGGAAAACAACTACACCAACAAATGGCTGATTTGCCTGCGGACAGACTATGTACAGAGCCGCCTTTCACCTACGTTGGCCTAGACGTCTTCGGGCCATGGATGGTGTCCGCACGCAGGACCCGTGGCGGTCACGCAAACAGTAAGCGTTGGGCTGTACTATTTACTTGCATGAGTGTGCGAGCCGTTCACTTAGAGATCATAGAATCCATGGACACATCCAGCCTTATTAATGCCTTAAGACGGTTCTTCGCAATCAGAGGACCAGTGAAACAGTTGAGGTCTGACCGTGGAAGCAACTTCATTGGAGCCTGTAGAGAAATGAACATAGACACCAAATCCATTCAAGATCACTTGGCGGAAAAGGGTTGCACCTGGATTTTCAATCCTCCTCATAGTTCCCACATGGGGGGCTCCTGGGAGAGAATGATCGGGATCTCACGCAACATCTTGAATTCTATGTTGATGGATGTAAACTCTTCAAGACTCACACATGAGACTCTAGTCACCCTTCTCGCTGAAGTTTCAGCCATCATCAATTCTAGACCCCTCGTGCCAGTATCTATGGATCCTGAAACACCAGCCGTACTGACTCCAGCTATCCTACTTACCCAAAAAACTGAGATTACGCTATTACCTAGTGGAGAATTTACTCATGCGAATATCTACCAAAAACACTGGAAACGTGTACAATACCTAGCTGATTACTTCTGGAACAGGTGGCGAAAGGAGTATCTCAATATTCTTCAAGGAAGAAGAAAGTGGCAACACCACAAACCAAACCTAAAAGAAGGCGACCTCGTGTTAATGAAGGAGCAACATACCGTACGGATTGACTGGCCTATGGGACTAATTACAAAGGTTCTTCCTAGCAAGGATGGCAAGGTCCGTAAAGTGGAGTTGAAGATCTTCAGAAAGGGTGAGCTTAAAATATTCGCAAGGCCAATTAACGAACTCATTTTGATACTACCCATCGAGAACATTCCTGCTGGGTGAACTCTCCTGAACTTGAACTTTGTGGTTCTTCTCAATTCCAACTCGGAATCTACTATATTGTTATGTTTATTGCATTCTAACATGTTCTTTGTTACAGGTTGTTTTATATTTTATGGACATTCGTCATAGTGAAATCCCTTATGGAATTTCAGACGGGGAGTGTGCTGTTCCCCTCATATTTGTTATTTAACTGTGCATTGTATCACCAATTCTTATTTCACCATGTTTGTTTCTATGTCTTGATCTGTTGCTGCCATCTGCTGGCCAGAATTTGCATGCTGCATGCCCCTGTTATAGCTAGTAAGTGTTTTCTCTGCTGGGTGTGGTTTTAGGCAAGCCTTGGTTCTGGTCACTTCCTGCAGCCATTTTATCTGCTATATAGCTGTGTGACAGGACATTCAATACCCTGGGCTTGTGAAGGCATCAGTTTTTGACCAGCAGTTAGCCTCAGGAAAGATATCACAGGACAGCATCAATACCTCTACTACCTTACAGTATTGTATCACTGTTTGTCGCTGTATTTTGGACCAAATAAACCCACGCTGATTTCATTCCCGTGTATACGTTTGGATCCATCTAACCTGAACATCTGCCGGTCCGGTCTGCTCCACTGCTTGGATACGAAGGTAGGAAGTTACACAGCCATTATCAGATATACCTTCATTCGCCTTCATGTGGGGACAGAACAAGTGCACATATGTGGTCCTGGCTAGGTGCAAAAGTTCTTAGGACCAAAACTCAGGAATGCATATGTAGCACTACCCCCTTAGGGGTTGCTGGATGATTTTCGGGCTTACCCAAAAGTATACTTTTAACGGGATAGATCACCCCCAAAAAGACTCACACACTGATTGTGATGACCTGGTAAGAGATTTATAGCAACTTCAATGTACTTTGGTTGCACAACATAAACAGAACTGGCATGTGCAGAGTCAGTTACTACTTGTGTCAACTTCAAGCAATGAAAGGAAACAACACTTATCACAGAGTCTCAGTTAGTGTTAGAAGGCCTGCTTTTCAGAAACTAACCCAACATCTTCAACCTGAGGTGGCTTTACACTCCCTAGTGAGCAGTGAGAACTATCAAACAGGTAGATTAGCTCACTTTGGGCCCTAAGAACCTGATTATAAGGAGATATAAGAAATGAAATGAATGAAATAAGAAAAATACATATTTACCCCAAAACTACCAATGTTCTTTAAAGGCAGTGAAGAGTCTTCTGTGCACATGATGGGTCCCAGTTGGTGAACAGCGAGAGGAAATGTGAATTATGGTTCTCTGAGGAACAATGCAATAAAGGAAGGGAAGAACAGCACTCACCCTGGAAGCAGCAATTGACTGGTGCAATGTTCAATAAAGCACTAGGCACTAGTGAATCTAAAGCAACAAGTGGCTTAGCTGGCAAAAGCTGGCAACTCCTCTCTGGACTGCAAAACTACTGGCACAATAGGAAAAGGCCTCCCTAATAGAGTGAACTGATGATGATGGTGACACAGCAGTGGTTCAGCCTGTGGACTGACTGTCCTGCTATCAGCTCTGATGATAAGGCTGTGTTAAGTGTGGTCAAACAATAGGAATGAAGGAACTAGGCCACAACTTCTAATAACTATGTGCAATGTCCACAACTGTGTGCAGGAGAATAGCTTAGGTGGAGCAGGTTACAGTGTCCCCTGTCCTTGGTAATGCTTGGGGCTCTCTTACCTGAGGTATGGAGTCTGGCGAATTTTGGCGGTCTTTTTCTCTCCTTCAATAAGGCCTCCACACACTCTCTGGTCCCACCTACAGCGTTCCCTCCAGCCACCTGCTAGCAGATTAGCTTTCTCCATGATGCGACAAGGTCAGAGATCAGGATACTCTCCTTGTTTCCTTTCTCTCTCCCTCTTTCCACGGCCTGGTTCCAGTTCTCTTGCAGTCAGAGCACTGCTCTCTCCAGATCTCTTCCCTCTCACTTCCGGTCTCCTCTTCTGGGCTTTCACATATATATGCATCCACCCACACGCCAGCTCCTGTGGAAAATGTAGTTCTTCAGTACACTGCTCCTTAGTAAAATCCTGGGGTTGAGCATACAAGTTCCATGAGGCTGCTCTATAGAGTGTGAATGCCAGTGTTCTACAGGACACTGGCATCTTGTGTTATTTTTAACATCCTGCATCATCACTCGTAGCAGGGTGTCAGACATAGATGGGCTGAGGTTTCATAAATCCAGTGGACAGTGATCAAAATTCAGAGGCATAAAATTTTAGATCCACGGGTCCTAAGTTTTATGAAAAATACGTATTGTATCAGTGAGTTTAGCTGTCAGTTTGGCATTAATGAGCATCCAGTAAATTTTGGATTGTCCTGCCGCCAGAGAGAGGGAATCCAACAGCCATGCTTTAGCTATAATTTGTTTAGTGGCTGTATTAATATGAGTTGTCAGTCTAAATTGATGTTTGTGTAACACACTGCACTATTACTGTTTGCAAGATGTTGATTAACCACAAAATGGTGGTGTCCCACAGTTTAGTTATTACAGACTTGATTGTAGCAAGGCTATTCTTGAACTTGTATGCTGAAGGCAAGACTGTTGTGCATGGACAGACTGAAAGCAGACTACATTTCCCAAAGGAACTGGTGAAGGGGCAGGAGCCAATATAACCAAAAGCCCAAGAACTTCCAGAGGCGGGAGAGCGTCTGTGAGAGAAGGGGAATGTGTGCTGGACACTGGTGCGGGGCTTGGTGGACCCACACCAGATCGGGCTACATCGGAGAGCCAGATGGAAGGATTACAGATAGCTGACTCTGCAGGCCTACAGATTGTGGAACCATAACCAGTATCATTCTGTTCTCAGAGGAAGAAAAAGGCCCCCAAACAAGAGACCATTCTTTACTCCGGCCAGATTGCAAATTTGGTGACAGGATTCCATGACCCAAACTGACTTCAGTTACCAGATATCATGTTATTTCTCAGTTATATTGGTGCAGCACACTTTGTATCACAGTTTACCACCTGCAACACAGGCTTCTTAGCCCAATTCAGTACTGAGGCCTGCACCGCCTGCAACACAGACTTCTTAGCCCAATTCAGTACTGAGGCTTGCACCGCCTGCAACACAGACTTCTTAGCCCAATTCAGTACTGAGGCTTGCACCGCCTGCAACACAGACTTCTTAGCCCAATTCAGTACTGAGGCCTGCACCGCCTGCAACACAGACTTCTTAGCCCAATTCAGTACTGAGGCTTGCACCGCCTGCAACACAGACTTCTTAGCCCAATTCAGTACTGAGGCCTGCACCGCCTGAAACACAGACTTCTTAGCCCAATTCAGTACTGAGGCCTGCACCGCCTGCAACACAGACTTCTTAGCCCAATTCAGTACTGAGACCTGAACCGCCTGCAACACAGACTCCTTAGCCCAATTCAATATTGAGGCCTACAGCTTTTGTGCCCCCTTTCCTATTGCTCCTAATGCAGGACTGCTCCTGCAGTACATATGTCTTGGAGGATAGCAGCACCAATAATATCTAATCTCCAACATATTATAGCCATAAAGGAGCTTGCTTGATCAAGTCAAATGGGGATTTATTGTAATACAAATTCTGTTGGAGTTCACTCCCTCCCCTATACTGATCCTGGTCTTCACCCACTCTCACTAGGGGACTCTTTCTCTGACTTTGACACCATCAGTCAGGGGAGAAATTTTCCCCACTACTGGGTTTCCTTTCTCAACAAAAAGGACAATGGGCACAATTCACTAAAGCTTACCGCATGAGTCAGTCACATGACCACATATCGCATGCAATGAAAATGTCAATTCACTATTACTAGTATACGGTATTTACTAAAAATAGCAAAAACACTTGGTAAATACCTCATAAAAAAACCTTAAAGTCAATTCACAAAAGGAAATAAATATTTAAATGCATGCAGTAATTAAGCAGTGGTGTAGGCATGCGGTATGTACTGGCATCTGTCAGTATTGTCATGGGTTGTTAAGGAATGGGTGGCCGCGGAGTCCCTAACAACCTATGAGTGATCAGCTGTCAGTGGGGTTCCCCGCTGCCAGCTGAATGTAAAAAAAAATTAATTGCCAGCAATTAAAAAACAGAGTGGGGTCCCCCCATCCATCCATCCCAAGCCCTTCGGGTGTAGTATGGGTTTTCACGGTCCACTCATAACGCTGGCTCCCGCTGTCTGACTGCTCCACTGACTTCACAGTTCTTAAATATATAAGGAGCGAGGCCATCCGATGACATCACCTATGTGACCCCACCCCCGTGTGACATCATTGACCCAGCATGCCCAGTTGATGATGTCACAAGGAGCGGGGTCACATAAGTGATGTCACTGGTTGGCCCCGCCCCTTACATATTTAAGAACTGTCAAGCTAGCGGTGCAGTCAGACAGCTGCTTGACAGTTCTTAAATAATGTTCAGGAGGGGGAGGGCGCTTGCTCATCCCCCCCTTTTTTGACCTGGCGGGCTGCGTGCTCAGATAAGGGTCTGGTATAGATTTTCAGGGGGGACCCCACGCCAATTTTTAAAACATTTTGGCATGAGGGTTCCCCTCAAAATCCATACCAGACCTGAAGGGCTTGGCATGGATAGAGGGGGGACCCCACGCTGTTTTTTACATTATTTTTTTAATTGCCTGCAATTCTTTCTTTTACATTCAACTGTCAGTGGGGAACCCTGCTGACAGCTGAAACAATAACACATGGGTTTAATTACTAAAATACCACATGACTTGATAAAATAACTCATGCGGTATTTAAGTAGCTTTTTTTTTAAATGCTGTGCAGTATCCTACCGCATACTCAAATGTGGTAAGATACCGCTTAGTGAATTGTGCCCAGTGACCTTAATGTACACCAACTAGGGCCCCAACAAACATGCAGAATTATATTCTTTTTCTTATTCTGTGGTGGTATTTAAGGGGACATTAACATCTGGATCTTCTGTTACTAGACAACTGAGAATCCAAAAGTGAGTAAGCCCAAAGTCTTGATAGCCATAATACAGCTCATTTTTGGGAAAGATATCTCAGTGTGGGGATTGGCGTTCAAACTCTGGTCCTGCAGGAGATTTTGGGTTTGTGATAAAGGGGTACTCTGTTTTATTATTTGGCTGAGCCTTGCAGAGTATTTAGCCACTGTACACAAGTACTGGTATTTCTTTTGTGTTTGCACCATTTCTCAATACAATCAAAATATTGGTTCACTTCACACTGTGTGATTACTTTGAGTTCCAAGGCAAAGGTATTTTCTTGATCAAGGTCTTATGGTGGTGTCAGCAGAGGTTGTGCTTACAAATCAGGCTCAGAACAGACTGGGAACCCAAAAATACTCCAGTTTTTAAGAGGCTAACTCTACATTTGGAAAGCCCCACAGGTCTCAAGTTGAGTAGTGCCTTACCAGGGAGCATTGGTATATTGACTTCAAAGAGATTTCATAAAAGATAATAGACCTGAGCCCCTAGAACCTAGGCAGTTGGACATGTCCACCACAAGTGAGTACTGAATGCGTGAAGCCAGGTCCCTGCATATCCCAGAGTGTAAAGTGCAAATCGAATTGGGAATACCTATGGTACAACAGTTTGTAGCTCGTTTCGAGGGCAAGCACATTGTTTATCCAATTTCAGAATCAATTTCGGCTCTTTGGGTCCTGGCGGGGAAAGAGGGATTGTGTTAGATATTGCCAATTATATTATATCGGGAAGTATGGGGATTTTCATTTCCTGGTATATTTTATGTTGTGCAACATTTTCAGAAAGTGCATTAGGATGGGATTATGGGATCATTATGTTTGCATTGTGGTGTGAGTGCCCATAACAGGGTATCAGTCCCCACATGTACATTTAACTATCTATTTATCTGTTTGTCTGGAGCTCTGTCTGAATATATATGAAAAAAAAGTATTCCTACACTAAAACTAGTAAAGGTATCCATGTGTATATCACAAAATGCTCTGCTCCATAATTCATTCTGAGTGTAACAGAAAAGCCAAGTAACACCTTAGGGCAAACGTAACTCCTTCTGTAATAAAAGAAATGCTATGCCCCCATGATGCAATGGGAACTTTCCCTGATCTGTTTCGACACAAACCACAAATGCAGCAAAAATTATTATAGCTCCCTCTTCTGACTCAGAGCCCATTCACATCAGAATACAAAGCACTGTGATGTATGTATTTCTGTGTGTTGAGGTACACTACAGCACACTACATTAGACAGCCCATCTAAAATGAATTCTGCAAGCTGCATTTTCCTAATTCCAGTGCAGAGCACTGCACAGGACACAGTGGTTTGTGAGAAAGTGCATTTTGGAGATGTGTTGAGGTTCCGTTCAAAATGAACATGTACATAACGTGAGTTACCATGCATTGTGGTAACATGCATTTACAATGTGCTACAGCAACTGGGGTTGCATAAATGAACCTTGAATGTTCTTAATATTTTTAGAAGACCTAATCAACAAGAAAGAAGCAGCAGCAGCTGAGGCTGCAGTGTACTTGATGGTCGAAAAAGCTAGATCAACCTAAATACTGAGTCCCCTCCCGGGCATGAAGTTTGGATGTTACATTTACTGATACAAGATGCTGCTAATGTGTATTTTTACGAGCACCGGGAGCTGAAAATATACTTTTTATTAGCACCAGATGCGGGCAATATAAAAAACAGCAAAGGCTGGATTTGCACCCCACATGCCTTTGAACCAGCTTTGCTATTTGCTTGAACACTTTATTATTTTTTGGATGTACAATTTTTTTAAACGCTTACTGCTAATCATAAAGCTATTGGTAGATAATGGCGAAACAGTAAGTATGTTAGGGAAATACACTATATTGCCAAAAGTATTGGGACACCCCTCCAAATCATTGGATTCGGGTGTTCCAATCACCTCCATGGTCACAGGTGTATAAAATCAAGCACCTAGGAATGCAGACTGCTTCTACAAACAGTGAAAGAATGGGTCGCTCTCAGGAGCTCAGTTAATTCAAGCGTAGTACCGTGATAAGTTGCCACTTGTGAAATAAGTCCATCCGTGAAATTTCCTTGCTACTATATATTCCATGGTCAACTGTTAGTGGTATTATAACAAAGTGGAAGCAACTGGGAACAACAGCAACTTAGCCACAAAACATAAGACAACGTAAAATAACAGAGCTGGGTCAGCGCATGCTGAAGCGTACAGTGTGCAGAAGTTGCCAACTGTCTGCAAAGTCAATAGCTAAAGACCTCCAAACTTCATGTGGCCTTCAGATTAGTACAACAACAGTGCATAGAGAGCTTCATGGAATGGGTTTCCATGGCTGAGCAGCTGCATCCAAGCCTTACATTACCAATTGCAATGCAAAGCGTCAGATGCAGTGGTGTAAAGCACACCGCCAATGGACTCTAGAGCAGTGGAGACATGTTCTCTGGAGTAAAAAAATATAAAATAGGTCCGCGCACAATTAACACACAAAAAGCTGCTAGCATAAAAGGATAGAACCCCTAAATCCTCTGATAAAATTGATATAGCAATATGCAGCGCTAGTGGGATAATGTTGGATCAACAAAAATCCAATAACAAGACATACAGTGAATGGATGAACAATTATGTCCAAAATAAGAATGAAATTATGAAAATATTGCACTGAAAATATATAACAAAAAAATACTGCACTATAAATATATGATTGTAAACAAATGTGAATAAAGTGCCCAAGAGTGCTTGACAAACTGTAATCCAGTAATTATGTGACTGGATGGGAATATGGGCAGCACAGTGGCTAAATGGTTAGCACTTCCGCCTGGCAGTACTAGGGTCGTTGGTTCGTATCCCAACCATGGCACCACCTGCCTGGAGTTTGCATGTTCTCCCTGTGCCTGCGTGGGTTTCATCTGGGTACTCTGGTTTCCTCCCACACTCCAAAGACATGCTGGTAGGTTAATTGGCTCCTGTCTAAATTGGCCCTAGTATGTGTATGTATGAATGTGAGTTAGGGACCTTAGACTGTACACCCCTTGAGGGTTAGGGACTGATGTGAATGTACAATATATATGTAAAGCGCTGTGGAAATTGATGGCACTATATAAGTACCTGTAATAAATAAATAAAATAAATATGAACAGTGAATAAATTGTGAGCACAAATATTGCACCAAAAAGTAAATGTAAACATAAATGAATAAATAAAGTTCATAAAGTGGCAAAAAAGTGCTCAATAATCCAGTAAATTTGTGACTGGATGAAAATCGGAACGTTATCAAACTTCAAACACAATAGTGATTCTGGTGACTGAGATTAGGAATGACTCCAGTGCTCGTGACTTCAGGTGGTGAACAATTAATATGTGCTTGCTCTTACCAGAAGCGCAAGTCATATGCACATGTAGTAATGATATCCAAACAAAACCCTGGTGGTCATCATGGATCTGGTCAAGGGCAGAAGGGAGCTCCACTGGTACACTCATACAGCAGGGGAAAAACTCCACACGTCCACACGTCCAACGGACCAATCCAGCACAAGGGGTGGGGAAGGAACTGCTCCTTAATACCCAATTCAGCCACAGCACTATTAGATGTCAATCTTCCTCCGGCTCTAGAAGTATCCCGATCCACTGCTCGGCTCTCCCCGGTGTTGTGATGTTCTCTGGAGTGACGAATCACGATTCTCTGTCTGGCAATCCCATGGACATGTCTGGGTTTTGCGGTTGCCGGGAGAACGGTACTGGCCTGACTGCATTGTGCCAAGTGTAAAGATTGATGGAGGGGGGTTATGGTGTGGGGTGGTTTTTCAGGGGTTGGGCTTGGCCCCTTAGTTCCAGTGAAGGGAACTCTTAAGATATCAGCATACCAAGACATTTTGGACAATTTCATGCTCCCAACTTTGTGGGAACAGTCGAGGATGGCCCCTTCCTGTTCCAACATGACTGTGCACCAGTGCACAAAGCAAGGTCCATAAAGACATGGATGAGTGAGTATGGGATGGAGGAACTTGATGGCCTGCAAAGAGTCCTGACCTCAACCTGATAGAACACCTTTTATGATGAATTAGAGCGGAGACTGCGAGCCAGGCCTTCCCCTCTGACATCAGTACCTGACCTCACAAATGCGCTTCTGGAAGAATGGTCAAACATTCCCATAGACACACTCCTATACCTTGTGAACAGCCTTCCCAGAAGAGTTGAAGCTGTTGCAGCTGCAAAGGGTGGGCAAACTCAATAATGAACCCTATGGACTATGACTGGGATACCATTAAAGTTCATGTGAGTGTAAAGGCAGGCGTACCCATACTTTTGGCAATATAATGTATGTTATGAGGGAAATTAGGGGTCACTACCTATATCTTTCCTTTAACTGTTAGTTCCCTGATTGTCATGCTGATCCTTTGGCTTGAATACTTTTTGAGTTACTGACCAAGAGCAGTTTTGCAGATTTATTGCTCTGATTCACTTGCAGTATGTTTCAGGCCTTTTATTCTGAGTGCATGGAATCCAGAGCATGGCAGCCTGCATTTTCCGAGAGAGGTCAGCAATAGTATCCCACATACAATATGACAGGTTTCCTTTAAGACTGAACTGCATAAAAGCCAGTCTCATGACCTGCAATGTTTTTTGCTTCTTACTACAACACAGGTGTCTTCATTGCTGAATCCTCGTGAAAACATTTGTCAGTTCATCGCAATCCCAGAGGGCTTAAAGTGTGAGCCATTTTTGTTCATGCAGCTGTGCGTGAAAGATTTCTTCTATATTCCATAAAAAAAAACTAGATGAAATATAAACATTTTAATTAGATGAAATTTAATCCTTGGCGTAATGCTAATTAAAGAATTATTATTCTGCTGCTCTGAGTTACCATTGCTCTTTTCACTAATTATTTGTACTTACCATGAGGCAATGCTAAGTTGGGTACACACTGAGCCACACTGGGTTATGAGTCAAAACCAGGGTAAATAGCTGTGATGCTGTGTTGACCAGTCAATTTCCAGCCATCATTTTTGTATAACAAGGAAATTTTAAAAAGCCTTAGATAAGTTTCCCTTTCTAAAGTTTATATTATCCAGGTTCATTTATGTTAATGCTTACCATAGATTTTTCTTGTTAACCCAAGGTGTATCTTTATCCCAGATGTTCTGTCACATTGCACTTTGATTAACTAGACTGAGATTTGGTCATTTGGGCAATGTAAGTTGTCTTGTCTCTGCAATTAGTTAAATTTTAATTTTATAGTGATTGTTTATGGCCCATTCACACTATTGCACTGCAATATTAATACGCGTTATGCCACATTTTAATGTGCACTGTGTTAAGGCAGCTCATTCATTTAAATATACTGCCTGATGCAGCAAAACACACCAAAAATGTGTATTTAGAATTCATGGCAATGCATGTGTGTCAGCAAGTTGTGTAACTCTATATACACTATGGGCTCTTAATGGGATAGGCCACTTTCACACATGGTGGAATCTGATTTGCTCAGCAAAGGATCTTTCCGCTGATCCCCTGCTCATCAGTGCAGACGGATGACAGGTTTATCTCCACTGAGTTTATGCAGAGCGGACACAGAAACATCCCGCTCTGCTCTGTGGGCCATCCAGTGTAAACGGAGCTACAGTATATATAACTGCCTAAATACAACCAACTGCCCTCCAATAAGATCCATCTAGACAGAGGATGGATCCTCTTCTGTTTTTTTTTTTTAGTGGACGGGATCGGATTGGAGGTAGGCGGGTGTAAACAGACACAGACTCTCACTGGTCTATAGGGATACATGGACCATCTGATCAGGTCCACCTGAAAAACTGACAGGCGGACCTGATCAGATCACCTGTGTGAAAGGGGCCTAAGCTACCCAAGTGAGGGTAAAACTGAACTCCAGGTATGATACTAATTGCATACTTACATTGTTCCAGCTTGAACCAATGTAAGTATGCATATCTCATACCTGAGAGGTTTCCCAGGCCACCACCAATCACAGGACACTTTGTGTTTTTTTCAATGAGTACAAGGCGTTCTCTGATTTGACGAGGTGCAGAGGAGGAGCTTTAACATTACGGTCATACCTGGAGTTCAACTTTAAAGCAGTATTTTGCAGTAACTTGCAAGCTGCAACATACACATTGTCATTCTATCTTTTTTTATTTTAGGTACTTATATAGTGCCATCAATTTATGCAGCACTTTACATATATATTGTACATTCACATCAGTCCCTAACTCTCAAGGGGTATACAATCTAAAGTCCCTAACTCACATTCATACATATACTAGGGCCAATTTAGACAGGATCCAATTAGCTACCAGCATGTCTTTGCACTGTGGGAGGAAACTGGAGTTCCCAAAGGAAACCCACGTAGGCACAGGGAGAACATGCAAACTCCTGGCAAGCGGTGCCATGGTTGGGATTTGAACCAGCAACCCTAGTGTTGCCAGGTGGAAGTGCTAACCATTTAGCCACTGTGCTGCCCATATATTATCAATTGCAGATGCCTTGCAAAAAATCTCAGCTTCGCATTTCAAATCCCCTATGTGGTACTCATTACTTAGACTGCCAATTGTCAGGCATAAGCACAGTCGCACATGGCTGTCTGGACCTGTAATTTGTTATGCTAATGCTGCCTTTCAAACAAACTAGTATTTACACTGGATTTTAAGTCAGCCACACCATACATCAGAGTGTCATGTGTCACTGTACTTCTTCTACAGACACTGTGTAGACACAGTGTTCTTGGTATGGAGTTACTTTAAAGCTGAAATTCTAGTTACAGATTTATTTGCAGTTACATTGATCCAGCTTGGACCAATGTAAGTAAGCCAATGCCTTACCTGCGAGACCATTATGGAAGCATAGAATCACTGTAGTAGCCACAGCTAGTAATGAGTCTAACGTATTTTGGTTCAATTTGGTGAATGGTATCGAAGTTCGGATCTGTAATCCAGCCCCAGCTAAAATCAACGGGAGCAGAACGTTTGCTTCGAGAAATTGGCCATTTTCTAGGCTAAAAGTCAAGAGAATGGCAAAGAAATGGTATGGGGGAGTGGGCACTGACCTGGGTGATGTAGTAAAGAAAATAAAAAATGTCTTCAAATATCTTGCAACAGGCCATTTTACAGTGGCTCAGAGAGCAACATAAATAATATGCAATTCCTTTAAATATTCTTTAAAAAATCATTTTAATATGCTTGGGGGATGCCTTAAAGCTGTATATGGAATTACAAAATGTTATGACTCTCCGGGACAGCATCAGTGACACCATATTCTGGTATCACATAAATTGCATTGTACATATTTTTGGTATATAATCTAATCCTTTTTTACAATAGGCAAATATGGAGGTAGAGAATAGTTCAGCCAGCAAATAAAACATGCATATTTTTGGACATACTATATACTATAATCATTTCACAGATCTGATGCACATTAATGTTTCCTTTTTTGAGAAGGCAATTTAGGACACAGGGAGATGTTCTGCACAGAACATAAATAGCTCTAATCAGAGGCAATTTGAGATGGAGAGAGCAGGCAGGTTCCATCTGTACACCCAAAAATTAAATTTCATTCTCCCAGGATAATAAAATAGTTACAATTTTCATGTCACATGATATTAGCACACATACTCTGTTTAAAATACGCTAACTTTTACTGCACACAATATATTGCCCACCAACATGTCAAGCCTTAAAATTACAAGTGAGCATTAGATAATTACAAACTTTGGTACACAATTGTGTCCATAGAGGGCACTTTAAAATCCCTAACAGGTCAACAGTTTAGCGTTTACCACAACTGATGGCCTTAGACATACAAGCTGAAATTTTACACGTGTAAGTAATTACCATTTTCATATGTAAACACCCCATTGAATGTGTTTATGATTGTATGTGCATTTACATGGGGACAAGAAGAATCTATTTTTTTTGGGGGGGGAGGGGGGCAAGTTAAGTGCTTGGTTTTAACTTTAATTTTTAAATCTTTAACTTTTATTTTTTTTTACTTTATTACTGCCACACATGACGCTAACAAACTGTTTCATCCTAGAAGGGCCTTAGCCATAGGTAAGGCCTTTATGGGCTGAAACATGTCAGATTTTTCTGCAGGGCTGTGTATATAGTCTTATGTACTAATAAAACATATATATATGTATGTATATATATATATATATATATATATATTTATTTTTACTGAAAAGTTCCATGACGTGGGCTCTATTACTAATATTTCACAT
The DNA here is from genome assembly GCF_062004578.1 of Staurois parvus. Lineage (NCBI taxonomy): Eukaryota > Metazoa > Chordata > Amphibia > Anura > Ranidae > Staurois > Staurois parvus. The sequence continues at coordinate 8,945,705 of NW_028317808.1, forward strand.
TTACTTTGCTAAAAATAGTTAATACATTTTTTAGTCCTGAACAAAATAAATAAATACAAATATACATTCCCTTTAAGATGGAGTGGACCATATTCTAAGCCAAAGGTTTGATCTTTTTTCCTTGTGAATATTTCCTCATACATACAAAGTGACTTATTTTAACAATATGTTGTACATGGTTAACCAAACCTCTAAAAGTGTTCACTGTTTATTTAATGCAGTTCAGGAGCTTTTCTTTAATATAAATAAAAGAGAGCCTTAATCACTGTGGTAGCAGCTAGCAGGTATCCACAACCGCTAATTAGAGGGACTGTATAAAGCATTTTTCAGGGCACACAGGAATTTCTCTGCTCAGAGAGACTTTAATGCTGAGGCTGGAATAGAAATGACTGATGACTCATTATTATATCGCTAAGGGGGATTTCTGGAAAAAAGTATGTATGATAGAAGGAGGCCAGTAAACAGAATAAGGATTTAGCAAAGTCAATATAAAACACAGCCAGTAGTTGTATTAAAAAAGAAAGTGTTGTTTATTGCCAAATGTTTCATAAAAACCCACAGAAATATTTTTCTGCCATATTGTAGTTGTACATTTTACAGCAAGCAATGTTTCAGTGCTTAAAATGCAGCAAAAACCATAAAGCCTAAGTATAGTCAAAATTAAAAAAAAAAAAAAAACACAAAAATCAGCACCCTTGTACTGCTGAAATCTTTTCCAGACCCCCACTGCTACAATCTTCACTCATCAGAAGTACCTACCCATGCCCACGCTTTCTGCCCAGCTCCTCCATTCAAAGAAGCTGGCACTACAGCTTCTTTAAATGAAGTGTGATCTATGAATGGGGGGGGGGGTGGACCTTTCAGTCATTGACTCATCTTCCTCCTCCGTTCATAGATCACATTTCATTCATAAAATCTGTAGCACCTTCTAGCTTCTATGAATGGAGGAGGTAACTCTAGTCCCTACATGCAAGGTGGGCTCCATAGGAGGCTGCAAGAAAATGTAGTCACCCTGAAATAAGAAACCTGGAGCAGTAACAGTGGTCATAGGACCTTAAACAGCTTAAAGGGGAATGCAGGCAAAGATTAAAAGAAAAAGAAGCTGCATCCTTAGTAAGTGAATAAATTAGCGGGTGCACTATCAATTTAAACAGTGTTCATATTTTAGGGTGGACTTACTTGAAATAACAGATGGATAGGTAAGTTCGATCTGCTGTAGTCTTGCAGGATGCCAATCCTTCCAGGAGCAGGGGTGACCATCGCCTTCTCTGTATATTGGGACACCCCAATTCTTATCCTCCATCTACTTCTGGCAATATGCTGCAAGCAGACCATGCTGTTCTACTTTTTGCTAATACCTGATTGGTTGTGTGTGAACAGACCTCCCCTTTGCATATGCAGCTCAGTACATCCATGTAAATACAAGTATAATAATAGGTAAGCTACAGAAGTAATGCAGTTTGATCAATCAGAATCTGGCATTTTCCAGTTCATGTGTTTTTACAGGAATGACCTGAGCTATAAATGTACAAGAGCAAAAAAGAGAGCTAGTCTGGTGGGCACTCATAGTTGGGATTAGTCTGAGGACCATCAAAGCATAAAACACTGTATTTGAAATATGCATGGCTCTTCAGCAGCTACGCTTCAATTGTCTAACATCTTCTTGGCAATTTCAAAAAGTTTTCTTATGCTATGCTTTGTACCTTAAAGAGTTCCAGCCTTTTTTTTTACTCCCTTGAACAGGGGCGGACTGACCATTTGGAAACTCGGGCGCTGCCCGAGGGCCCGGGGACAGTAGGGGGCCCCCATGAGATGTCCCTGGTACCTTTTTCATATGATTTTTTGAGTTTGGGCAAGGACACAGGGGCCCCATGATCCCCTATTGCCTGGGGGCCCCATGAGTTGTCAGTCCGCCCCTGCCCTTGAAAGACAATGGTCTCCCTCTTCACAGTCCGTTTTGGCAATATATATGTAGATTTTTTTTTTCCTAAATACCTTTTACTGGTAATTTCTGTCTCCACATCTGGTCCCAGCCACCTAGGCGATTACATCATCAGGCATTCCCTAGGGCTCCTGTGATATCGGCGTCATCTATCCCAGCAGTCCTAAGGAATGCCTGATACCAAAATCTCACGTTATTATGAGACCGGAAGTGATGCGATCGCGGGGATTTCTTCACACTGCACAGATGCCAAATCGCTCCTTCTTCACACTGCGCAGGAGCGAAAATGGGAAGTGCATGCTGGGTAGCCAGCTGCACAATTGCAATATCCTCAAGAATGTCTGAGCGAGCTTCAGGTGCCCACACTTAAGATGACAGCGTTCACAACACGAGGGTGCAGTAAGTAAATTTATTTTTTATAAGGAAAGCAAAGGATTGCAAGTACAGATGATCTCAACTTGCATTCCCTAAGCTGCCACTCTAATGTGGGTGCCTTTAGAAAAAAAAATTAATTAAACGGCTGGAACTCCGCTTTGAAGTGAATCTAAAGGCTTATTTTTCTTTTAAGTAACAAACATGTTTAGACTTACCTGCTGTGTGCAGTGGTTTTGCACAGAGCAGCTCGGACCCTTCTCTTCTTGGGTCCCCCACCAGCACTCCTGTCCCCTTCCTCCTGTCAGGTGCTCCCCACAGCAAGCAACTTGCTATGGGGGCAACCAAGCATGCACACTCCCCAGTCGCTGCTCCATGTGTCTATTCATACACGGAGCTGCTGCTCAACCCTGCCCACTATCTCTTCTCATTGGCTTACTGGCTGTGATTGACAGCAGCGGGAGCCAATGGCTCCCGTTGCTGTCTCAGCCAATGAGGAGAGGGAGTCCCGGCTACTATATTTGTGCAGTAATCCTAATGACTACTGTGGTAATGGACACATCCTGTTTTTTAATTCCTGTTGCTTGCCTTTCTGTTGTCTGTTTTGACCCTTTGTCTATCTTATGGCAATAATATACTGTATAAGATATACAGTACATCTCGTATGCCACCTGCTCTGATCTCTGCATATTTATAGACTATATTCTTACTAAAGATTTCATATTCTATTTGTTGGTTAATTTTGAGGGCTGTAATCTGAGGCGATATCCAAACTTCCTTATGTTGTCTCCTGGTGGACAACCCTTGCTTCAGCATTGAGCCCCAGTTTGGTAGAATGGCACCTGTTCAAGAAACACAGTATTCCTCAGAAACAAGAAACACAGTAATACACACCTCATATGTTTCGGGTAACATTATATCCCTCTAACACCAGCAACGTCGTTTTGCTCTGACAATAGAAGCATAAATAATAAGGCTTCAAAGAAAAGTATTTATTCCAGAATTAGCCATTTGGATTGTTACATAGTTACTTAAGAACAATAAGCTTCATATTTTGCTGAAGTGAACACACATAGCTAGAAAGATAACTTCTTTATTATTGTAGTGTATTTTTACTTCTATAGGTCAATTGTGGCCTATAACAGAATAGGCTGCCGTTTTGCTTGTTCGGAGTTTCAGCAAACTGCCAAACTAAACTCTTGTTTGGCCTAGTTGAACCTTCGGCAGCTGAGAGGAGTGATGCATTTAGCAGCTGTATTACTATCACTGCTAAATGTAACAGCTTGTGCTCAGGCTAGTATCTGGGGACCTTATTGTTAAAAGGGGACTTCCAGATTGCGATAAGCTCCCGACACACAGACCGCCAAGACCTCCAGGTGAAAGTTTGTGGGAAAAATGCCCTTGTGCTCATCATCATGGGGAGAAAGCAATTTGCCGAAATTTGAGTTTGTAGTTTGTGTCTTTATTCAACCTTACCAACTATGTAACTATGTAATTTGAATTTGTACATAGCTCTCTTAGGTCTTCCCACTCTGCTTCAAAAGAATACCAGCTTACTAATGAGAGCTATATACACAGAACCTAAATTGTATTGGGTCTGCAAAGCCATTTTCTCTCCCTTGGATACCGTGGAAAGACTTGCACTGTAAAAATTATTTAAAAAAATAATTTCATTTTAGTAAGTTGAACATATATTGCAGGTGGCACACTGAAAGCTGTTCTCTACAACTGTTGCCTGCTCATTTACCACTATGTTACTTAGCCTTCAGGTTTTCAAGTGTATTCATATTGCGCAAACAGTTTAAAGTGATATAAGAGTCTACTTAAAAATAGATAAATAAATAATAGAGCATACTTACCTGATCTGTGCAAAAATATTGCACAGAAAACACTGTCTTCTGCTCTTCTACCAGTTGGCACTGTCATCTTCTCCCTGCTCCGGGTTCCTCTTAGATAGCAGAGTGCTAAGTAGTGCTCCCAAGCTGAGCTGTGTACATATATATATATTCATATACAGGGGCGGACTGACAACTCATGGGGCCCCCGGGCAATAGGGGATCATGGGGCCCCTGTGTCCTTGCCCAAACTCAAAAAAGCCTATGAAAAAGGTACCAGGGGCATCTCATGGGGCCCCCTACTGACCCCGGGCCCTCGGGCAGTGCCCGAGTTTCCAAATGGTCAGTCCGCCCCTGTTCATATACACACACAGCACAAGTAAGCCACTCCCCAGCTTCCTCCTCACAGGATGCAATGTAAAACTCTCCTTCTTTAGAGAGCCTAGGACCGCCTGCACTTGGGACTTCAAGTCATTAGTAAAGATGGTATTTTTGTTATAATACATCGAGGTGTATTTCCGATGTATGCGTAATCTTTTATCCATTGCTCTCTGGAAAGTAGCACACTGCACAATGCAAACCGAACAGCATTCTTTTATATTGCAAATGACCTTCTGGATTGGAAAAAGCATCCTTTTCTCTGGCTTTCTTAGTTAGAGGTATCTACAAGTACCCCTTGGTAAAATGTTGGGTGGTAATGTACAGCGGTGGCATCAACCTCTCTATCAATTTATCTATTTGGGGCATCAGATTGGCATTGAACTTCGATAACTCATTGAGTTTTCATTAAGTGTGGTTTTACAACATTTTCAAAAAAAGAGTCCCATTGGGCTTTGGTACCAACAAAATCCGGCTCGATTACTCGCTCCTCAGTGATATCAAGTTCCAGCATCTTGTAAACGTCCTCTGAAACTGCTTTCCTATGTAACTCAGGAATGCAGTAGGGTTTTACTAGGACTTTTACACCAGATTCTGTAACAATCTCATGCTCAATTACCTTGCTAAGACCAGGAAACCTGAAACCTTTTCCCTATACCACTGCAAAAACTCCTTTATTTGCCACTCCCAGAGAGGGCTTAGAACTAACCTCAGCCAGGGCAACTACCTGCCCTTGTTCCTTCCAGGGTTCTAACAGATTTATGTGATATGTCTGGTATGGCTTTCACTTCCCAGGTTGGTGTATTTTATAGTTTACCTCTTTAACCTTTTCTACAATCTCAAATGGTCCCTTACTTTATTACACCCAATACCTAACCTGGAACTGTCTAAGCCTGGCACACTGGTTGTTTCCCCCCTCTCTGTGCTTCATGTGCTTTTTGCATATGCTTCTTTACTAGGAACATCACCTTAGCAATCCTTTCTCTCATTTGAGTTATAGCCAAAACTATGCCGTTCCAGTTGAGTGACCAACTCTCACATGTTGTGAACTGGAACCCAGGGTGCTGAACAGCTGGTCTGCGAGATTCTGTAACACGCATGAATATGGAATATTGTTGGAATATTGCTCCTTGATATCTTTATTGAAGCATTAAAATTACATTACAGGTATGACAGGAACATTAAAAAGGTTATATGTTCTGTGCTAAATTCAGCATTTACTCAAACCTCAATATTTCTTTTCCCGTGTTTCTCTCACCAAGTCAAGCAGTCCCTGTTGTCTTTGCCCGTACACCAACTCAAATGGCAAAATCCAGTTGTACTTGAGGCAGTTCTCTAGTGGCAAACAATATTGCTAGGAGTAGGCAGTCCCAACCTTTTCCATCTATTTGCACAACATTCTGAAGCATTGACTTTGTTTTTTTGTTTTTTAAACTGCTTGACCAAACTATTTGTCTCTGGATGGTAAACAGAGGTACATAATTGTTTGATTGAAAAAAACTCACATTAGTCTGTTATCACTGTGCGATGGGGAAACAGCTCTCATTGTTTGAACACTGTTTGTGTGGAATTAAATTAATGTTTTGACTGACATTCTGCGGTTTAGCCACAAGATGTCACTGTTTTTCTAACAGCCTCAGACTGCATATATATTTGTATATTCATGAAGAGGTGGGGTTCTGCACACAGAGTTGGAGAGAACAGGAAGGAGAAGACATGTTTTGGAGCATGGTGAATAAGGGGCCATGTGAGCTGAGAATCTGATGACATCCAGGTGTGAAAGCGTCCCTCAGTAACCAGAGATTGCTGTGAGGAATGCTGATGAGATTGCTGCCAGGAAGCTGATGAGATTGCTGCCAGAAATGCTGATGAGATTGCTGCCAGGAAGGCTGATGAGAGCAGAGGAACTAAGAAACATATACGGCAAGACCGAATGCTTGTTGGAGAGACATTTGTTCTGTTCAGAGTCACCAGCGGATTCAAAGCAGACTTGGGTCGGTAAGATTGTGCACGCACCTCATTTCAGTGTTGGCGCCTTGAGACTGAGTCCAGGCCTATAGTTAGTTAGTTAGGGTCTCTGTTTGTGTCAGGCCACAAGTGTTGTTATGGAAGTACTTCACAACTTAATGTGACATTTCACATTGGAGAGCTGATAAAATCCTACAAACTCAAGCCAAACTGGCATTTTGCTCAGAAGGAATACTCTGGCACGTGCTACAGGACCAGTTATGGGAGGGGGAATACTGTAGATTTGTGTAAGATTGTAAGCTGTTGTGCTGCACCGCAGGCTAGCCCATACCTTACACCCATACACTGATTCTTGTTCTTTTAGGGTAGAAACAGGTAAGGTGTGGCAGCTTATTTGTGCCCGCCAGTAGGTAAATTACTTCACTTTCTACCTTCATCCATCAGAAGGCGCCGTGCTGTACAGTACAAGGGTCTCAGGCTTTGGGCTGGGTGTTTGTAAATTTATTGTATGTTTCCAGCATTTGTGGTTGTGCTTATTTGCCCCATCTAAGTAAAATTCTGTTGTGGCAAAAGCTGGTGTTGGGGTTGCTTTCCTCGTTCGTGACTTCACTGTATCCTGGGGAGCCCACCCCGGTACACGGCTTACATCACCCTAGACAGAAATGGAGTGCCCTGATCTATCAAAATCTCTCTTCACTTTCTACCTTCATCCATCAGAAGGCACCGTGCTGTACAGTACAAGGGTCTCAGCCTTTGGGCTGGGTGTATGTAAATTTATTGTATGTTTCCAGCATTTGTGGTTGTGCTTATTTTCCCCATCTAATTAAAATTCTGTTGTGGCAAAAGCTGGTGTTGGGTTTGCTTTCCTTGTTCGTGACTTCACTGTATCCTGGGGAGCCCACCCCGGTACACGGCTTACATCACCCTAGACAGAAATGGAGTGCCCTGATCTATCAAAATCTCTCTTCACTTTCTACCTTCATCCATCAGAAGGCGCCGTGCTGTACAGTACAAGGGTCTCAGCCTTTGGGCTGGGTGTATGTAAATTTATTGTATGTTTCCAGCATTTGTGGTTGTGCTTATTTTCCCCATCTAATTAAAATTCTGTTGTGGCAAAAGCTGGTGTCCGGTTTGCTTTCCTCGTTCGTGACTTCACTGTATCCTGGGGAGCCCACCCCGGTACACGGCTTACATCACCCTAGACAGAAATGGAGTGTCCTCATCTATCAAAATCTCTTTGGCGAATGCTGTCCTGAAGAACATGATAAATAACTTCCTGGCAATTGCACTTGAGGAGGTCTTCCTCAGAGGGACGACCTCTGGATACCTGGTGGCATAGTCATGTACCATAAGGCTGTATTGGTGACCCTGAGCTGTTTCATTATGGGGCCCACCAAATCCATCGCAATATGCTTGAATGGTATCTTGATAATGGACAGAGGCATCAATGGTTTCCTAAACTGTGATATCAGTGCAGTAAGCTGGTAGGTGAGACATGAACTGCAAAGTAGTTTCACCTCTGCATCACTCCCAGCCAGTAGAACTGTTCTGTTACCTGTGCTTTTCTTCCCCCAGGTGACCTCCCAAAGAGTTATTGTGTACCAAGTTGTGCACCGTGCATCTGAAATGCAGGGAGACCAGTAACTGGTCAACCACCTCACCCCAGATTTCCATGATATGTTATTATAGCAACTCATCATGTACTGCAAGTGGGGAAGCCTTAATGTGGGGTCCCTCATTCGGGTGGAACAAATGCACCCCATGACACTTCCAGGTCAGGATGGGTGGGATTAGAGGTTCCTTCCCCCCTGTCCTCCTTAGACATAACCTGTAATATTCTCCCCAACCATGACCTGCAGAAGAGTAGGTCTCTACCAGGGGTTCCCATACACTGTAGGTTGTCTGCCACAGGTGCAACATGTTGCAACGAGCTCTTAGCCCTTCAAAGGGAGTAAGATGGTCACACTGTCCTGGCACATAGTCCCAAGGTTCAACAAACAAAGGGTATCCCCTTTCCATGATAATACTGTGAATGAGGTTAGGCATCGCCTTGACCTCTGGAGCAACCATGCCACACACTGTGATGATTGTCACTGGCACCAGTGGGTACTCCCTGGTGTCACCTTGTATGCATACCACCCTATAAGTTTTGTTTTTTTTTTTTACAGGGCCCCCCTCCCCAGATACCACGGTATGAACAAGTGTTACCATGCTATCACATTCCAACAACGCTCGAGCATGGAGCTGATTTACACAGATGTTACACTCAAACCACCCCTTTGGCAGGTCCAAGCGGGCAGCACAGACCCTCTGAGCATAGCATGACATCCTTCATACAGCTCCACACTCCATGGGCTTCTCCTGCAGGTGCCAATGAGCTTGGATAAGGCCCTGGGAGTGACACAGCCAGCACAGAATGTTCTTGCTCCTTCATGCTTGCAAAGCACTGGAACAATGGAGTGGTCACACTCTGGATCTCCTGAGTGCTGTTTCCCGGGTTTGTGGGTGGCTTGACTCTCCTCACTGGCAGAGGTCTCCGAGGTTTGTCAGGACCTAGTAGATGCTCCACCACAGTGAACTGCTCTACCAGCTCCATCAGACAGTCCATTGTATTTGGTTCCTTGTGGCTGACCCAATGCTGCAGCTCATTAGGTAGTGCCCTTTGTTAGAGTTCCATGAAAAACCCTTTCCATGATTTTTGGTCATGTTATCTTCTCTGGCTGTAGGCACTTAGTGGCCAGTTGTAACAGGTCGTTCATTTGGGACCACTGTTACTGGCAACATGATACCTCCAGCAGTACATCCAGTGTGCCCAGACAGCCACAGTCACCTGAAGGTGGGCTAAGATTTCTCCCTTGAGTTTTTCTTACAGTCCTTGGCTTCAGCCACCAGCAGGTCATAAAAGGCTTCCTGGAGTCCCTCTGACAATAACAAGGCAATGAGGCTGGCCCACTGGTCCAAAGGCCACTCCTTCCTCTCAGCCTTGCACTCAAATGTGATTAGGAAGGCTACCATGCCTTCATGGGGAGTCACCTTTAGCAATAAATGGCTGGTGTTCACTGTCACAGGGTTGCTAGGAGCATGAACCCTCTTCAGAAGACTGGGCCTGCATAGACTTCTTTTGCTCCTCCAACTGCACTGTCTGGACCTGTTAATTCTGTATTAGTAGGGCCAAGGCTCTTCATGGCAACAGTTGCCTTCCACTGAGGCTTGTAGTCGTGTCCTTGTAGTGTCCTGTTTGTACTTGCACCTGTATGGCCTGTTGCTGACATGTCTGGACTTCTTCATGGCAGTGGTTAGCTTCCATGGAGGCCTGCTGTTGGGCTTGTAGTTGAGCCTGAGTGGGCTCCTGTAATCTGAACCAAGGCTTTTAAAACCTCTTTCCTGCTGTCTTCAGCAATTTGCAGCACCTGTGCTGCTCTGACCTCCTTTAAATGTCACTTTTCACTTCAAACAGCTTTAATTGATGGATGGTAATCCCACATCTGAGCAACACTTGTCACATGGGGGCCTGAGATCACCAGTAAGCTGTTTGTAAAAGTAATCAGTCTTTATTTTTCTCTCCTAAACAGGCAAACAGTCCAGAAAAACAAAATAGCTTACTTCAACTAACAAATGCACAATAGTGCAAAACTCTGATTCAAATGGAAAACAAGGTAGTGGCTCATCACTGCTCTACTGGTTCCACACTGAGGTTTTGGTGTTTTCCATCTGCTTCAGGGTTCCCAAAGAAGAGATATCCACAACTCAGCAACCGTGGCCTAATCCTAAACTTAATTCACCCTGCTCACTCAGGTGTGTCTAGCTCACTCTCTGAGGGCCAATTCACACTACAGGTATATGCAGTGATGGACTTTTCTTCCTCATGGTAAAATGTCTGTCACAGCAGGGACACACAGGAAACAATAGTTTGCTATGTGTCCCATTTCACACCCGCAATGCAGCATAGTGCTGCGCTTCAGAGTGCTGCGGTAAAATGCAGACATGATGTATTTTACCGCAGTGCACGGGACCGAGAGTGTAGCACATTGCGCTGCTCGACATTGCAGTGAATGAAGTGTACATTTTTTACATTTCACATAAAGTTTGTTCAAACAAAAAAATGGGGGGGGGAGCCGTGTGATGTGCTGAATTGTAGCGCAGCCAGTAGCACAGAGCTGCCAGAGCTGTGAATAGCCCCTGCCGCTCTGCGTTGCAGTGTGCACACAGCAAGGTGTTGACTGTTTCCTCTTCTTTTTCAAGATTCCCCTTGCAAGGGGCTTAACTCCTTCAGAACCAGAGCCCCAGTAATCAGGGTTTGGAGGTTCTTCCCACTTGAACACTTCCAATTTCCAGGTCCCTAATAAGGACTTTGCAATCCAGAGAGTAGTAAAAACCAGTCCTCTCCTACTGGACTACCCCGGAACCCCTAATCCTGCATTTATAGAGACAGCTATATTTGTTCATTAAAAATTCACTTTGTGGGTGCCCTGGCACCTCCCTCATGCCCGACCAGGGGCGGACTGACCATTTGGAAACTCGGGCACTGCCCGAGGGCCCGGGGTCAGTAGGGGGCCCCATGAGATGCCCCTGGTACCTTTTTCATAGGCTTTTTTGAGTTTGGGCAAGGACACAGGGGCCCCATGATCCCCTATTGCCCGGGGGCCCCATGAGTTGTCAGTCCGCCCCTGTGCCTGACATACTTCAACTGAAAAATCAAAGGAGGTGATGGACAGTTTTCACCCGGAGCAGCTGCATCCAATCAGGCAGCTACTACTCCGGTATTCTATCAGAATACAATAGCTGCAGCTTTTTTATTTTATTTGTCCATCAGCACTGTATAGTGTAGATTTAGGAATCTATCTTTTTTTTTATTTTCGATCAGCCCTTAGGCTAGCTTTACTTAAAACTTGCTAGATGACCAATATCTCGGCCGTTGTCAAAAGAAGGTTACTTAATAACTGCACTGAGCCACTGAGAGCTTCTTATGATGGATAATCTACAGTCCAAATCTCTTTATTATCAAAAATAGGGACTAACATTGTAAAAGTAAAAAAAATGGTGTATCATAAAAGCGTACTGCAGTAATAATTCAAACTAAATGCTCACTGAAAATGCACCGTATAGATCTATCAATGTTGTGGCAGAACAGTGACACCAATTATGTGACAGGTAGATGACTGATTTACTTTAAGATTGTAGATTGATTCATACATTTTCTCTACATACTTGTGATCAGAAATAGCACTCTGACAATTACCATGAAGTACAGGTCTATGTAAGTGCACATATTTAACACATTAAAACACAGTACAGTACATCCCTGTTGGTTTCAGTATGTGCTGCTCTGTGAGTCTTCAGTTTGGAAACTTTTTCATGCACTTTATAGTGCAAACTCAGCTGGAATAAAATTGCCAGAACGTGTCCACTATTGAACGTATTCAGGGCTTCTAAACATAGCTCTTGTAGAGCCCCAAAATCTTCAACAAGACAAAGAGGGACATTTGTGATTAATGGTGATGTCAGCAGTTGAACAGCCCTGAGTTGGTGATAACAGCACTGGACACAGAATGGTTTTATCTGTTTTCCTTTCCTTTGTTACTTCTTCTCCTTGTCTCCTTCTCTGTTTTTCCGCTTTACACTACAGCTTCTTACTCCATAATGTCACTGTACTGTCGCAGAACCACAATGGTAGTTGTCCACTGGTCTGATAAATGTTACTATTTCATAGAACATTTTACAGAAAAGATAACATGCAAATCCTGAAATATTAGGTTAAAATGCAATACAATAGAGTATAGTTAATTACAGTGATATGTAAATATAGGTCAACCTAAACAACACCGACTAGAAAAAATAGATAAATGCAATACATAATGGTTTTTATCTACCAAGTTGCATTAAATCTTACAGAACAATTACCTTTGTGTAAAGAATAACATATCATTCAAAATGATGTATTATATGCAAATGTCCTCATATCTTTGAAAATATTTTATATTATTTTAGCCCTCTTTTGGGGGGAGGGTATGAGAAATGACCCACTTTAAACAGGATATTGCTCTAAACCTGTAGGTAAATAAGAGAACCAGAACCTTTGCTAAGTGGAAGAGTGGGTTTGATAATATAGTTGCCAGTGCCTCCACCCAGGACAGTGCCTCTGTGAACAAAAGAGGGGATTACCTTCCTGTGAAATTAAAGAGTAGTCCAATCAAAGTAATTGGAAGCAGAAAAACTACTGCAACCTATAACATTAACCATAAGTATAAAGAAGACACAATTAATAATAAGAAAAGATTAATAATAGTACATATATCCAATGTACAAACAAGTATTATCAGTAAAGGGCCCAGCAAGAGACCTAGTGCAATTGTGCACATATACCGAGGTATACACTGTATAGCTTTTAATAGAAATACCTCCAGATGAATGCTGCAGCAAAGTCCAGTTGCAGGGGTCCCTAAGAATGGTTGCGATGCAGTGTTTGTCTTGATATTGGAGACCTGAAGACAAGATCTGCAGTGATTGGGCGATCCTCCATATATTATCCAACCAGCCTGGAATGCAGCTTCTCACACGCAGAAACCGTTATTTTGCACTGAAATTCAGAGTCACCTATCTACTCTGCACTTTAGTTCTTCTAGATTCTAATCTGAGAAAAAAAGGATGGAGAGAGAAGTGCCAAGCCACCGATAGTGTAGCAAATGTTATTGAATAAAAAAGGGTAATAAAATGCAATAATTATGCACTCACAGACATCACTGGTAATAAGCATTGGATCAAGATCCAAATGGAGACATCAGTCCAGAGTCCAGTCCACATCAGTGCCACTGTCAGGAGCACTGCGAAACCAAAGCAGGGATCCAAGCATGCCGTCCTGGGAGTCCCAGCTCTAGTCCAGGTCTGTTGGAGAGCTGTCCAAGGAGCTTTCAAATGTCCAGGGTGCCGTGACAAACCAGAACGCGTTTCGGAGGCCAAATCATACCTCCTTCAATCACCTTCTGTGTGCTGGAGTGGGAACAGGGCTGTCTTGCGGGATTTTGTGGTGTTGACATAACCTGTAAGAAATTGCTCATGTAATTAGCAGAGGGAGGAGCAATTAGATAGGAACCACAATAGGAGCTTTGGATTGAGGAAAGTACACACTGTAGAGGGATATGTTTTGTTAATTTTTCATTTCAGAGGTTTACAACCACATTAACATTTTTTCCACAATTGTCGTTATAGTCATTATAATTTGAAAGTAAACCAAAGAAACAAGCAGAGGAGAAGCTGCAAAGCAGGCAGAAAATCCAGCAAGTTGTGGAAAGAGATGGCCATCAGATAGGCAGGAATCACAACATGAAAGGGGATTTTTAAAGTAGGGTTGTAATAGATTGTCTAAAAACAACATTGTCTATTGTGTATAAAGTGCTGCTCTAAATCATATAGTAAAATGTCCAAGAGTTTTCAAAAACACAAAATGAAGTTTACACATAGGTGCAAACAAAAACACAAACATCGGTTAAACAATAAATGAATAAAGCCCATACAGTGTAAAATATAGGGGCTAGTGTAAATCACAATACAAATGTGACAAAGTATAGTCCATATATGGCCCATGGGCATACCCTTGAGGACGTGTATGGGCACAAAATGCGTTGGATGGATCCTACGTGCTGACGTCACGCCGCCATGTCTGTGATTTGGAGCCGGCAGCCATCTTGGTATGTGTATTCACACATGTATACACTGTTTCCATGTGGAAAGTTTTTACTTTGCCTTTTAATAAATGCTACACTATAAACATTCTTTTAGGCTCCGTGTGGTGAGCTTTCCTTCTAGGAGGATCTCTGACTAAGGATTGTGAACATTGTATCTGATTGACCATCGATCATTGCTACTATACCAATAGCATTCTGGTGAGTGCATAGTGGTGGTGGAGTGTTCACTGAATCCCCTGGCACTGTTTTGGAGTTGGACACGTTGCTGTTTTGTGTCTTGCAGTACCACTGACACATATATGGACTATACTTTGTCACATTTTTATTGTGATTTACAATAGAACCTATATTTTACATTGTATGGACTTTATTCTTTTATTGTTTCACTGATGTTTATGTTTTTGTTTGCACCTATGTGTAAACTTCATTTGGTGTTTTTCAAAACTCTTGGACATTTTACTATATGATTTAGCACTGCACTTTCTACACGTTACTGTGAGATTTATTGTCATTGTCTCTTGTGCCAGCTGCTTTTTGCTATACGCAGCGCTCGCCATTTATTATCTTGATATTTAACATTGTCTATTGTATTGACTAGAAAATAACAATGTATGCTGTGACTTTAGATCTCCTTTAGGCCTCGTGCACACTGGGTGCAAACAACACCCCTTTCAAGGGCGTTTGACTTTTTTTTCAGCCTCCAAATGCTTCGCCATGTTAGCCTATGTGGCAATGCACACATAGGCATTTACTGGCGTATTAGAAGAGGAGCATTTATAGGCTGAAAAAAACCCATTCATTGCACGTTCAGGAGGGGAGCTTTTGAGCAGGAAAAAATGTTTGACACGTCGACCCCTGTTTAGACAGTTAACTGCTACATGTGTTTAACGTTTGAGCATTCATTCATTTCAATGGCCAGAATAATTTATTATTCTAGCCAATGGAATGAGAGAATACCCAAATGCTTGATGAACGTAAACGCACCTAAACGCTTTTGGAAATCACGGCTTTAGGCACGTTTCTTAAGCTGTTTTTCTCCTGCAAGGGGAAAAGATGTTCAGAGATGCTGGGCAAACACTCAGTGTGCATGAGTCCTTAACTTGCTGAACATTTCAATAAGCGTGCAAAAGTGTTGTGTTCTGTTGCCCGTTTTTTTTTTGCTGATAAAATTTTCTCATTAACAATTAGCAGAAATACTGCTACAGGGCAGCAAGGCTGCACAAAATCACGTATATATATATATATATACGTGATTTGCATTTCCATGTAGAGAGAGCGCATGCGTCGCCCTATCCACGTCACCATTAGTGGCTACAGATGTCAATCACCAGGTCCCAGCTGGAGATTCCCTGCCGACACCCGGAGATCGCCAAGTAACACTGACAGCGGAGAGACCTGTGCGCAAACAACACAGGTCTCTCTCCTGCCAGCAGTAACATGCTGCTGTGTATTTCTCTGCAGCATGTTCACAGCAGCATGTTTCCCAAGTAAAACAGACACAGCACATGTTGTAAAACACAGCACAACACACAGTTAACCCTTTGATCACTCAAGATGTTAACCCCTTCCTGCCCAGTAACATTAGTACAGTGTAATTTTTTTTTATTAGCACTGATCACTGCATTAGTGTCTTTGGGATGTCAGTGACAGTTAGACAGTTCCCACCCAGTGTAAGAATGCCTGCTGCAGTCCTCCTATAAGTCGCTGATCACCGCCATTACTAGTATAAATAAAAATTCCAGTAGATATATTGTCATTTGTATTTTGCGATAGCTTTCACATAACCAATTAATTTTCATATATTGGGGGGTTTTTTTAGCAAAGACGTGTAGCAGAATACATTTTGCAAATTTTTAAAAAAAATTTTACTGGCTATGTTAGCAAAAAGCAAAATAGCAAAAAGTCAAAAATCTATTTTTTTTTTCAAAATCGGTCTTGTTTTTATAGCGCAAAAAATAAAAAACACACAGGTGATCACCAGCAAAAGACAGCTCTATTTGTGGGGGAAAAGGGACATAAATTTCATTTATGTACAGCATTGCATGACTGTGCAATTTTCAGTTAAAGTAACACAGTGACGTATAGCAAAAAATGGCCTGGTCAGGAAGGGGGGTAAATTCTCTGGAGGGCAAGTGGTTAAAACACTGCAAAGTTGTGTCATGCCTCTGTGTTCTACTATTACCTTCATTATACCTGGTCATTACATGTCCTTTTGTTCCCCTCTTTTGTTATGCCTCCAGTAGTACAGCCCCTTAGTTAGATATCCCCAACCTAACCATGCTGTTTAGTTACTTTTGTTTTACCACTGTAGAGCAAGAATAAGGTAAGTCATTGGGGTTGATTCACCAACACTGGAGAGTACAAAATCTGGTGCAGCTCTACATAGATACCAATCAGCTTCCAGGTTTTATTGTCAAAGCTTAACTGAACAAGCTGAAGTTAGAAGCTGATTGGCTACCATGCACAGCTGCACCAGATTCTGAGTGCTCCACTTTTAGTAAATCAACCCCATTGTCTTCCTATATATTAAGCACTGTAATACCATGTTCTGTATTACACTATGCTAAAATATACCAATGAAGTAATTTTTTGTTACTGACATCCTGAAATATGATAGAAACTCTTTTTATAGGCTCGGATTATCAATATTTAAGCAGTGTAAATGATATGTAAACATTAACAGTACGTAGAACAAGTAATCTGCTGGCTTTACAATTAAAAATTCCAAACAGAGTGACAAAATGTGAACATGACTAGGATGATGACAGACCTGGGGCACTCTGGTATAAAACAGAAAAACAAGTCCTGCAGTGTGCAGGGCACACCATAGCGATCAGGATGCCAAATTTGGGCTAACAGTACGAGTGGTTTAATTAACCACTTGCCCTCCGGAGGATTTACCCCCCTTCCTGACCAGGCCATTTTTTGCGATACAGCACTGTGTTACTTTTACTTTTTTCCGCCCGGCCAATGGCTGTTTGGCGGCTGACAAAATCCCTCAGCATTCTGGGTGGACGCCATATGGCGTCCTCCCGGACATGTGCAGTTTGCACGCCTGCAGAGCCGTGCAGCGTCGCAATCTGTCACCGGCCGTGTACCTCGGACACGGTCGATAACAGATCTGAGTACCGGCCCTGTTGCCGGCACCATGTGACCTGCTGTGACCAATCACAGCAGGTCACATGACAGTTGTATACAATGGATGGCTTCATTCATGCCATCCATTGTATACTAGTGTGTCTAGCTGTGATTGGTCACAGCGATCACATGCACAAGCTGGGCCAATCACAGCCCAGCTGTGTCATGTGATTAGCCATGGCCACATCACAGCTAAGCACAAAAAAAAAAAAAACCCTGAATGAATCGATGTCATTGAGGTAAATGCTTGCTTATAGCAAAGTAATTCTTTGCTATAAGCAAATTGTGTAAAAAAAAAATACTGATCACTTCCCCAAAGTAGTACAATGTTACTATAGTAACATTGTACTACTTTGGTCATAGTGAAATATGAAAAAAAAAATCTTAAAAAAAGAAAAAAAATTTAATAAAAAATTTAAAATAATAAAAAAAATAAAAAAAAATAAAAAAAAAATTATATATTTTTTTCATACTGTCACCAGTCAGTGTCCCTGATCACCACCATGCCAGTTATATGATGACGCTGTACTGCACTGGTGACAGTATGTAAAAAAAAAATAGTGAAAATAATTTTTTAAATTTTTTAATTTTCCAAAAAATTATGACAAAAAAATACAACTTCAAAAAACTCGCCATTCCTCTTATGAAGTACATCGGACTGTCTACTTTTCAAAAAGGGGTCATTTGGGGGATATCTGTACTATTCTGACATTCTTGGACCTCAAGAAATTAGATTGGCCGTCAGTACTTCAGGATTGATCAATTTTCATATATATCCCATAGTTTGTGAACTCTATAAATTTCCTACAAATTAAATAATACATCCTAATTTGGGTTATTTTCACCAAAGACATGTAGTAGAATACATTTTGGCCTAAATTTATGAAGAACAATTATTTATTTGCAAACTTTTATAACAGAAACAAAGAAAAACGTGTTTTTTTTTCAAAATTTACAGTCTTTTTTTGTTAATTTAGCAAAAAATAAAAATCCCAGTGGCGATTAAATACCACCAAAAGAAAGCTCTAGTTGTATGAAGAAAATGATAAAATTTTAGTTTGGGTACAATGTTGTATGACCGTGCAATTGTCATTCAAAGTGTGAGAGCGCTGAAACCTGAAAAATGGCCTGGGAGGGAAGGGGTAAAAGTGCCCGGTATTGAAATGGTTAAACATGCTTCAAGTACAGACACTTTTACCCCCTTCCTGTCCAGGCCAATTTTCAGCTTTCAGCGCTGTCACACTTTGAATGACAATTGTGCGGTCATGCAACAGTGTACCCATATGAATGTTTTAACATTTTTTTGAGACAGATTAAACTAGTTTGGTGGTAATTATTCACCACTGGGATTTTTATTTTTTTTGCTATATAAATTAAAAAGTCCAAACATTTTGAAAAAAAAGTGTTTTTCTTTTAAAAATTTTGCAAATAAATAATCTTTCTTCATAAATCTTGGGCAAAATTTATTGAGTTATCTTTTTAGTAAAAAAAATAACTTAAATTAGTTTATAACCAAAAATTATAATTGAAAAAAATTTTTTTTTACATTTTTATTTTTTTTTTTATATTATTATTTGTTTTTGTTTTTTTTAACATACTGTCACCCTAGCAGTACAGTGTCACCATAGTGACACTGTACTACTTGTGGGGGGTGATGAAGATTTTTTTATTTTTTTTTACACTGATTGGAAAAGCAATCATTTCCCTTTCTCTCTGGCTGCATTCTTGCAGCCATTGAGAAATACTGTGAGAGCTATGATTGGTCACAGCTTGTCACATGGTACAAGGCTGTTGTGAATAGCCTTGTACCATGTGACCGCTGTGATAATTCACAGATTTCACTAGTAGTAAGCAATGATGTCAGAAGTGACATCTTCCTTACTACTATTCATGTGATCCCTGATTGGCCAATCAGTGATCACATGATCGGGACCTCACACAGAGGTCCCGTACAGCGATCGGTGTTCCGCTACACAGCGGG